>NC_041390.1:339984231-340010794 GCF_002162155.2 Triticum dicoccoides | reverse complement strand
GATTCCGTTCGGGAGAACCGAGCGAGACAGGGAAGGGTTCGGGGGTCGTCGGCAGCGGTGGAGCGGGGGAGTGTTAAAAATATTCATCAAATTTGAAAAAATATTCATGAATTCAAAAAGTTCCCATGAAATTTAAAAATATTCATGAGTTCAAAAAATATTAACAAATTCAATACTTTTTGTGAGTTAGAAATTCAATACCATAATAAACATAAATAAATATTCATGATGACACTAGAACAGAAGAAATATCATGTCAATATGTCTAAATACAATCGAGAAATGAAGGCTACAATTTAAATACAATCGATCTTAGCTAGCTATCTGTTCACAATCTTCTTGCCCTTATTTTTCGTAAATGGAGTTCTTCTCTTGAACGGACGTCCTTTAGGTAGGGTGGTCCTGCTTCTTCTTGTGGTGTATGATAGTACTTCATCGTCGTCATCATGTTCCATCATCGGGTCGCCATATTTGTCGAAGTATTGCTCATTGGTGACTCCATCCATTCTGATGATCTTCCTTTTGCCTCTCCTCACGACAACACGACTTGGCTTTGACGGGTCGGTAATGAAGAAGCATTGGTCCACTTGGGAATCCAGTATCCATGGTTCATTTTTCGCGGTGACGTTTGCGCCCGCGGTCTTGGATTTGGCTTAGGGTATAACCATGGTGGTGAAATACCGGTCTTCTTTTAGGATGCTCTTGGCCCATCTGACACGGAACATCAGGACCTTCTCTCCAGCGTAGCTCAGCTCCCAGATCTCCTCGATCCTTCCGTAGTATCTGTCCTTGTCGTTACCCGTGTAGGATTCCATCATTACCCTAGAGTTCTGATAACCATCGCTCTTCATGACCTTTCCCTCGGTGTAGAATGTGTAGCCGTTGATATCGTACGCCTCATACGTCATCAGGTTGTGCTCGGCGCCCTGTGACATGGCGAATATGAGTTGTTCTTTCGCAGAAGAATCCTCATGTAAAGGGTACGACAGAAGCTTCTGCTTGAACCAACGCGTGAAACATGAGTTGTGCTCTTTGATTATATCTCCGTCCGTCCTCTGTTGGCCTCGGTCATTGTACGTCTTCTCAATAAAGGTTTTGTGCTCTACCACCCAAGGATCGACCACGTCTATGTGTTGTAGCGTGACTAGGTTTGCTCTTTCAAAGTCGGCGAGTCGACCCTCGAAGTTGACATGCATTTTGCAGCGACCCTCACGGTGACCCCATACAATGAGCCTGCCGAGGTGCCTGTTGATGGGCAGACCAACGGGGTTCTCAATGCCTAGATAATTCGTGCAGTAGGAGATGCACTCTTCGGTCAAAAAGCCCCTGGCTATGCTTCCCTCTGGACGTGACATGTTGCGAACGTATCCTTTGATGACACCATTCATCCTTTCAAACGGCATCATGTTGTGCAGGAATATCGGCCCGAGTTGGATGATATCCACCACGATATGGACCAGCAGATGCACCATAACATTGAAGAATGCTGGCGGGAAGTACATCTCAAGCTTGCATAGTATCACCACGATCTCTTCCTGTAGCCTTCTGAGTTGCCTTACGCCAACCGACTTCTGAGAGATGACGTCGAAAAAGTTGCATAGGCCAAATAGCGTTTCACGGACGTGCGCGTCCATGATGCCACGGATTGCAACTGGAAATATCTGCGTCATCAACACGTGACAGTCATGAGACTTCATCCCGCTGAACTTCTGCTTCGCCGAGTCTAGGTATCTGCTTATCTTCCCCGCGTAACCGTAAGGAAGTTTTACTCCTACGAGGCAGGTCAAAAACTGGTCGATCTCCTCCCGACTTAGAGTGAAGCATGTGGCAGGGTAGTCATTTCCAGTATTCTTGGCCTTTTTGCCTTTTCGACGACTTTCCATGTCCTGCTTCGCCTCATCATCATCATCATCATCATCATCATCATCATCATCATCATCATCATCATCATCATTAGCGTGAAGCTCCTCCCTGATGCCCATTGATTTCAAGTCTTCCCTTGCTTTTGTCCCATCTTTTGTCCTCTCTGGCATGTTGAGCAGTGTACCAAGCAGACTCTCGCACACATTCTTCGTGATATGCATGACATCAAGGCTGTGAGGCACATGGTGGATCTTCTAGTACGGCAAGTCCCAGAAAATAGACCTCGTTTTCCATACCTTCAGCAGCGGCTCTAGCGCTTTTCGCTTCTTTCCCGGCTCTGGCGCATTTTTCTTCTTTCCCGGCAGTGGGCAGTCTTTCCAATTTTTCAACAGCTCGTCTATTTCCTCACCGCTCATCGTACGCGGGTGTCTTCGGGGTTCGGTTTCACCATCGAACAGATCCTTGCGTTTTCTCCATGGTTCATCATCGCGAAGCCACCTTCGATGTCCCACGAACATGGTTTTCGAAGACCCAGGGTCTCTATCTATCTGGCGATACGTTGTGTCATCCATGCACCTGACGGATCCAGAAAATCCGTGGACCACCTGCCCCGCGAGATATCCGTAACCGAGATAGTCATGCACCGTCGTGAGCAGTGCGGCTCTCATATGGAAATATTGTTTCTTTGCGGCGTCCCACGTATTGGCTGGTGTTTTCCACAGCGTGTCTAGCTCCTCTTTCAGCAGCCCTAGATACAGATTGATGTCATTCCCTGGTTGTTTCAGCCCTTCAATTAGCATACTCATGTGAATGTACTTCCTCTTCATGCACAACCAGGGGGGAAGGTTGTACATCCACACAAACACATGCCAGGTGCTATGTGTGCTTCTCTGGCTGCCAAATGGATTGGCTCCGTCGGTTGCTCACTCCTAGCACGATGTTCCTTGGATCGTCCCCAAATTCTGGGTGTTCGAAGTTCAACGCTAGCCACTGGCTCGCATCCTTAGGGTGACTCAACATCTTGTCTTTTTTATTTATCTCCAGATCATTTCTGTCATCTTCTTGCTTCTTCTCCTCCCTATTCGCGTGCCAACACAGGAGCTTTGCTAGCTTAGGGTCCGCGAAATACTGCTACAGATGGGGAGTGATCAGAAAGTACCACACCACTTTTCCAGGAGCTTTCTTCCTCTTCTTGTATCGAGTGACGCCGCACACCGGACATATGGTAGACTCCGCATGCTCGTCCCGATAAATGATGCAATTGTTCATGCACACATGGTATTTCACGTGCGGTAAATCCAGAGGACACACGATTTTCTTCACCTCCTCGAAAATGGTCGGGCACTTGTACCCCTTGGGAAGACGTTCGTGCCAGAATGACATGTTCTCGTCGAAGCATGCATCGGTCATTTTGTGTTTTACCTTCATCTCCACAGCCATGAGCATTACTTTCAGGCGGGCATCCTCGGGCCTGCATCCTTCATATAATGGAGTAACCGCGTCTATCTCCAGTTGATCCAGCTTGGCTTTCTCTCGGGCGGCAGCTCTTGCATTATCCGTCTGCTTGAGAAGCAGCTCTTGAATATGAGGGTCCTGCACCCAGCCCATCGATGGTCCATCATCGTCTGCTCGGGCATCTTCATCTTCATGATCATGCCCTTCGTCTTGATCTTCCTCATCATCATGTCCGGCATCTTCTACATGATGACTGTGTACAGCATCACTGTCGTGATCATGTCCTGGAGATTCTTCGTCTTCTCGCCTGCCCTCACCATGGTGGTTGTCCTGCTGCCCTTCCTCATTTCTTCCCCAGCCCCCATGGATGACTTCATAGTCATCTTCATCACCTTTCCACCGATAGCCATCCATGAAACCACGCAAGAGCAGGTGGTCCCGCACCTGCCCAGAATCCGGGTCCGCAATAAGGCTCTTCAGCTTGCATCTTGGACACGGACATCTTATCTCCCTCTCGTTCTTTTGAAGCATCTCGGCCTTCGTGGAGCTCAAAAACCTATTCACGATGCCTTCGGTCATCGTGCGGACCATGGTCACCTGCGGGGTAGAGCAAGACGATAGTTTAGAACCAAGGAAAAATTTGGCATGACTTTGCCTAAAAATAGGACCAAAAAGAATGCATAGTGCCAAATTCTCACCGAAACGGAAATGAATCAACATTCTGGCAAAATATTGGCAACTATCGCATTTGAAATACCGGTACTTGCAAACACAAACATATATGCAACACCACAAACATACATATATCTAGCTAGGCCATAAAAAGTGCATGTGCACATTGTTGGAGGGAGAAAAAAGTAGATCTACAACATAAAGAAAGCTTTACCCTTACTTACCTATCAAAAAAAGGTAATTTAACCACTTAATTTGGATGAATCTATGGTGCAAATGAAGTGAGGAGGAGGAGGTAGCCGAGACAAGCTTGGAGGAGGAGGTGGAGAGAATGAAGTGGGGAAAGTGAGTGTGGTAGGTGGCTGTCCAAAATATCTAGCTTGTCTCAGGTTACTAATGGCGCACTACCTACAAATGCGCCATTAGTAACCCTGGTTACTAATGGCGCACCATCTGGTGGTCCGCCATTAGTAGTTTTGCAAAAAAAATGTTAGTACTAGTGCGCGGGGTGAGTGGTGCGCCATTACTAGTTAAAACTAGTAATGGCGCACTGTGACCTGGTGCACCATTAGTACTTTTGGAAAAATAAAAAAAAGTTTGTTAGTAGTGGCACACCATAGGTGCGGTGCGCCATTAGTGTCCATCACACTAATGGCACACCAACGCATGTTGCGCCACTGCTATATAGTAGTGGCGCACCACATGTCTGGTGCGCCATTAACGTCCATATTATGTATAGCCCTTTTCCTAGTAGTGAGCATTTTCCGTGGATTCCACATTTTGTGCTCATTGCTTGGTTGCACGACCCCATTTATCTATCCATGTGTGCGTTTCCGTGTGCCATATATTGCTATTGGTCTACTTGTTACACTTGTGAATTTGTGAATATCTTTCAACATTATTGACTCTTGCTAACATTTTGCATCAACTTTTTTGTGCCACTATCCTCATCGAGCTCCACTATAATCCTTATTTGTGTAGGTGTGATAAATTGATGAGATCGATACCAATTGTGCTATTTCCTTGTTACATTATTGAGTGATCATTGATCCATCTTCAACATCGGTCAAGGTACATTTGGTATAAGTTCTTCTCTTTCTCCCACTCATATTTCCCCGAGTCTTGTGATGGATAGGAAAGGCATTTCATCTCCGGTCTTCGACAAAAATGACGGCGTGAACAACTCCAACACCAACACTCCCCACTTCGGACTACAACGAGCAATGCAAGTCATCGACAACATGACCACCGACTTATGACATTCCGAAGCTAGGAGAAGGGACTACTTCGACAACAAGTTTTTGCACACAAAAGGAGGAGCAAGATGCAAGGATGTAGGAGATTTGGACTTTGTTGGCCAAACATTCTTCCCCTTCATCATCCTCAAGGCGACGGCGAGCAAGTCAATCATCTTCAGAGCGCCCAAGCGATGCAAGCGCAATTCTTCCACGTCCACATCTCCATGGCGACCACCATCATGTTCGTGATCCAGATCGTCATGAAGGGCAAGTCACCTCCAAGCATCATGTGCACGACGATGACGAACACCATCGAGCTCAAGCACGACAATGACACCATCATCATGAAGATGCTTGCCAAGCGCAAATGCACAAGTCCCAACAAGCCCTACTTCACACCAAGTCCAAACTTCATGAGCACAAGAGAAGACCGCGAGACAAGCACCACCAAGAGGACGCTACGGCTACTACCACCACCACTTCGGCATCTTCGCCAAGTGATATCAAGGCATCTTCACCTTCGGACGTACGACATCTTCGCCTATTTCCCGTGAGTTTGCCTACATCGACATCTTCAACAACAAGGCGACCACCTACGAGCGAGGGCGACACTTCCATCCTCAAAAGCCCCACAAGAAAGATGGCCGAGCATGGGAAATTCCTTTCATTCATGGAGACGAGATATGAGGTGCCACATCATATGGGCCTCCAACAGCAAGACCAGCGACAAGAAGGTCGAGCAAGGGCCATCCCCTTCGACCATGGCGACGAGCATGAACCTCTTCAACTACATGAAGACGGCGCCACAAAAGGACTCATTCTCCGAGTCAAGCTACCAGACCGCACATGAGACCTTATCTTTGGTCTTAGAGGAGAGAAATGACGTGCCATCTTCGGCCTTCATCCATGGATACGACTACGACATGATTGAGCATGGAGACATTTGCACCTACATCGCTCCAACACCCATATATGACATTGAGAGCATTTTCTATGAGAGGATGAGTGTGACCACCACTAGCCCCACACATGAGAGCATTCCACACATTCTATGTGAGGTTGAGAACCATTCGAGTGACTCCACCAACCATACAAGTGAGAGCATCCAAGAGGGAGTGAGTGAGCCACAACACTTAGTGAGTGAGGTAGTTGAGACGACATGTGAGGCCACTATGATTTCTAACGACTTAACCTCTACTCCGAGTGTGTTTTCTTATTTGGTGCTAGGTCTCCTACATGATGACATGCTTATCCTCGACGAGTCCATAGCCCCAATGGAGACAACAATGCCCATGGTGGAAGTATATGCACCCCACATGGTACCATCAAGTTGCAACCTCACCTACAACACATGAGCGATTCTCCAAAGGTAACATAGGTGACGGTGCTTCTCTTGTCCCACTAGTCGACTATCTTACCAACGATTGCTTGCATGATGATGATCACCTTATGGATTCATCGCATAATATGTCATGTTTCGATATGCCACCCATTTATGATGAATATGATGATGAGCATGTTGAATTGCCTAGTTGTGATGCTATGCTCCATAGGATATCATGTGAACATTCTATTGGTCACATAATTTTTGATAATCCTTTAAACTTGTCATATGCTATGAGTGAGATCTCCCATATTGAATCATTTCAATCTCAATATAGTAACTATGCATGCCCCATTAAAATAAATCCCATTTGCACTTATGGCATAGATGACAAGATGATGGTCATTGGCTTTTATTTTTCATGCGATGATATTGACATGCTTCCTTTACATGATTTGCACAATTCATCTAATATACCATGCCATGATCGCATGAATCTAAATATGCTTTGTTTTGGATGTTGTCAATATTCTCCATGGGATGTTTCCACTAATGCTCATGACGATACCCCCACTGTTTCCCCATACATATTAGGAGATTTATATGCATTCCATACTTTGCATGATTCCCATAATTGCGTGCACCACATGCATCCATGAATAACAATTCTCTAGATATTTCCCATGATGCATTACACAATTTGAGTCTCCATTATGCTATTCATAATAACAAACCTATCATGATGGATGACATGTTTCTATATCATGCATCTCATTTATTTGAGCATTGGATATTTTGTGCTAACCGACACAAGCACGTGCGCATCATAATGGATGATGTGTACATATACCACGCACACACAATTTTTCCTCTACCTTTGTTTTGTGTAGGTACTCACGTATATTCATCGACCTCTTAATCCCAAGAGTTGACAAAACAAGCTCTTGAGAGGAATGATGACTTTGGATCCCGTGGACTATCCTTACCACCATTCCCTTCGCGCAAGGACTACACACATCTGTTGTACTTGGCTCTCACACGGCTATGGGCTATATATCACTTGTTACCTTATGCCCAAACTATCGTGTTCACTTTGCATGTTATGCGTCTTCACATGATGTTGCCATTCAATTGTGACCCTTGCTTGCATCTACCCATGATTCACCATTATGCTACTCCTATGTTTATTTGCATGCTTGGTGGAGATCCTTGTTGCTATTACCATGTTTTCCTTGTGACACGTGCTATTGTTGATTCTTGTGTTGGGAGTTTCATGATGTCCCATTACTATTTACCTAGGACTTATTGCCAATACATTGATTATATTTTGCTCATATCTTGCCTTCATGCTTGTGATATGTCTTGTGCATTATTCATGACCACTATTTGCACACATGACATGACTGCCATGATTACCTATAGTACGTTGCATCTTTGCACTACTAGCTTGCACCACTTGATCACTATGATTGCTTGCTTTGTCGCATCACCCATGTTCCATTCTTACTCGCTTTCTTGGGTTGATGACATATATGCTCTTGCCTCTCACTTGATTTGTCTTGATCATTGTCTCGTGTCTCCATTAATGGAATCTCTCATATCCCCTTGTATTGAGTTCCAACTTGCTATGCTTATTGATCGTGGAGACTTGGACATATTACTTGTGATGCATGCTTATTTGATTGAGCCTATTGTATTTGGTTTTTCTCGCATCATATGACTCCATACTAAGAATTGCTCCCTTGTCCTTTCTTATGATGAGCATGATGCATACACTTGTTGGGTATCTTACCACATGGATCACAGGTTTTGTACTTCTACTGACCTCATTTGTTTTTCTAAGTGTTTGTCATGTTCTTTCCTTTTGAAGGATTCACAAGGTGGTACCATCACGAAACAACTTGGTCATGTAAAGGTGTATACGATGTGCAACACCAACATCTTCGTGAACATTCCTCAGGTGAACTCCTTCCCTTTGAGCCATTCTCAATTATGTTTATTGGATGGGTCACTCTTTCATTGTTGTTTCCTTCTTGTTGTCTACATGATACATCTCGCGAACGGAGGAGCGACATTGAAGATTGGCTCTATGGACCTTCACATTGAGGAGCGCTTGGACTTATTGGATGCACCTACGGAACTCCACTCATGCTATGACATTGAGCATTGGTACACCAACACCTCCATATTTGTTGATTGTTCTCACACATGTCATGCTCGATGGACATATCATACACATGACAAATTTGCATCTTATGCATGGATTGACTCACATTATGATTGCCTTGTTGCATCTTGTATTCCCATGTCAACCATGATATATGAGCTTGTGCAGTTCCTTAGCAAAATTGTTGTGATCTTCCTTGATGGCATATTCTTACATCATGATCATATTGCCTACCATCAATTGCATGACAACATAATCACATTGAGCACCAATTACCATGTTCATGCTTTTGATAAACCGTCCCATTATGACATCATTTTGCACAATGGTGGCATTAATCACATTCACAACACCTTTGTGCATACTACAAATGCTTTTGCTCCCATGAACGGTTTGCATATCACTCTATATCATCTTGATAAGCTTCATGCGCTTTGACACGAACAATCTTGCCGCAAGGACTCATTCGTACATGACGGACACTTTGTGTGCGCTAACCATTGTATTTCTGAGTGTCGTTTGTGTTTGCTCTTTTTGCATGTATACCACTCCGGTGACACCTTGGAGTACTTGGATCGCGCAATGACTTCAACTTCGTCCAACTACAAGTCCGCCCACAACAACCGTTTCCATGGTGATCAGGATCACGATCCAAGGTCAGATCTTTCCCAAGGGGGGGAGATGATGCGGAGCATCCTACGATCATCCCCATGTTCACTTCGACAACTCCCCATGACCCAAGGGTACATAAGATGAGACCTCGACTATATGCCATTGGACACAAGCTGAACTCGCTCCTCTCCGAACTACGACTTTCTATGCATGAGACATGGCTACTACCTCAAGCCGAAACACTATGTGTGATGAGGTACTTGGAGGAAGGCCACGGAACAGTTACATCCAATGGAAAAGACGGCGAGGACACCAAGTATGAGGGACAAGAAGAAGAGCTGCCATTGGAGCTACAGCCACCGGACGACTGGTCGGGACCGCACGTCCGTCACCTGAAGCCCAACCTACCCAAGTCCCAGCCGATGAAAGCTACAACGAGCGGATGTCCAGCCAGGACCAGACAGCCGGCCACACCTCCCAGTGAGCGAACGACTGGCCAGGGCCGGACATCCGACACCACCGCACCCTAGCCAAAATTAGCGGATGTCCAAAGTGACAGGACGTCCGGCGTGACCCTCACAGAACGTAAATAGCGGAATTCCGGCGACCACTAGACGTCTGAACGCCCACGAGCCATGGGACGACCGGTCCCGAGCGGACGTCCGGTACCTTTCTGCCCACAGTATTGGGTCGAGTCCCATTTATCCCCCACTTACCCCTTCGTGGTCCTAGACTATATATACTCCTCCACCTAGTTAGGGTTAGGGTTGTGTTAGCTCATATGTGAGATAGAGCTTCGCTCATCCATCTAGATCTACTCCATTGCGAGGGACCGACACCTCTTCGGAGAAGATCCATCTTGGATTCAAGACCCCTAATGGGAAGACATCAAGACCTCCTCACGGAGAAGAACCGGTTACCTATATATCGTCCTTTGTTGGATTCGGATCGTGTATCTCTTTGTGTTTCGAGGATCTAGCACATGTGTGATCGTTTCTTGTTGATTTGCGTGATTCCTCTCTTTCCCCTTGTGTTTTCCCCCTCATGTTCTTTGTAGGATCCGCTCCAATTGTGAAAGATCGGCCCCTAGGGTTTCCACCCTACATCAAAGAGAGAAGATTGTAGCGATATCGGGTAGTGCGGGGTTGATTTTAAACTGTGGCACCGGCGACATTAAAAGTGGGAGCAGTTGGGATGAAGGTGGGCGGTGGAGCCTGGTCAATGGGCTCGCCTCCCGATGAGCGTGCGTAGCAGTCTGCTCACACACCACCCTCTCAGCCGGCGCAGTGGTCTGCTCGCACGCCTCCCGTCGACTCACACGCTTGCTCGGATGGCACCTGCCAATGAGAAGCGGGACTCGTGGCGGCACGTAAACGCCCATGGTTTCAATAGTGAAAACGTTCACCTTAACATGACAGGTCTTTGTTTCAAAATACTTTGGCTCTTTATTTTTACAACTTCTCATAAGCAGCTTGTCTCGAATTGAAGAAAACAATTACGTAGGAATATTTGTGCCATATCACGTGACCATGTTAGTTTCATGAATTTCTGGTCACTTTGGGATTTTCTGAAATGTAAAATCTAGGATTTGAAACAATATCATAACCTGCATCATGCAATAAATTTTCAAGCGATACATCTTTCCTGTTGTATTTCCTAAGAAAGGATTTGGTCGAACATTTTGCTTAGTTAGACTTCAGACAAGTTATATATGTAGAGTAAAAGGATAATCCCTCCGTACCCATGCATTTCCTGATATATTAACTCAAGTACTAGGCACGAAAAAATGGGCACAATTCTGTGCTCATCCTTGTGTAGTAGTAGTACTAGGCATGTAGTTGACGGGTGACCTTGGGGAGCGGCGACCGAGGGAATTGAACTGTGATTGCCACGGTAGGTAATGTTGTGTAGTTACTAAAGCATCCCTCCATTATTCATCGATAGTCATGATGGACCGGGGAAATGAGGGGGATTTCCTTGGACTGGAATTTTGGTCGCCATATTATTCGACTCGAAAGCGGAGGCTCGACTGGTTGGGGTTGGCTAATGTGCGTACCACGCACGCCACCAAATGGACACGAGCCCAGTTTTTTTAAGGAGCAACACGAGCCAAGGTCTGGCTGGTACACCATTGGGTCCTAACATTCGAGAATACTAAAGGAATCTTTGAAATTGCTGAACATATCTATGTGTATTACAATGCCCGTATATTCCTTGCAAATAGTAATATCAATGTGGTAATTGATTTATGATGACTTCTTGAATTAGAGTGAGTTTGTGATATAGTGATCTCAACGTGGATTTCACATTTCATGGTATCCCTAGCAAGTTTTTCATTGCAATTTCAAATTTAAAAGATGAACAATATGGTGGTGAGAAAACTTTGTATGTATCAAGAATATGACCACACACACACACACACACACACACGAACACAACAACAATCCAATAAGTATAGTGCGTCTATCTTTCCAAACCATGCATGTATGACATGAATTCAAAAATACTCCTTATGTTCCTAAATATTAGTCTTTTAGAGATTTCAACAAGTGACTACATACGAAGCAAAATGAGTGAATCTACACTCTAAAATATTTCTATATACATCCGTATGTGGCAGTCCAGTTGAAATCTCTAAAAAACTAATATATAGGAACAAAGGAGTAAAATGTAAGACATGCATGGTCGTCAATTCAATATTTAAAATGAACAGGAAACTGAAACATGACTATTAAGTCTAGTACTATAGTACATGCAAATGTTGTGTTTAGGTGGAGCTATGTAGATTGTCGGGGGTTAAACCCTCGACTTAGATAAAATTGTGAAGCTCTGTTTAGGATTGTTTAGATTATATTTGTCCCCACCCTCCCAAACACCAATTGGTTGTGCACCCCCCTCCTCCCTGGGAGAATATCATGTAACCCACACCTTAGATGTTATATGCTGATACGAGTTGCTTGGAGCTTGTAGATCTGAGATATAGCAGCTCACATGATGTCTCAATATTTTTACAGGAAATCTTAATGAGTTTCAGAATTGCACACAATTTGCACCAAAACTACTCAGATGCCCTTGGATCCCATATCCAATGACCTCGAAGCTCGTATCACTTTAGCATCTAAGATGAAGGAGGACATCATATTCTCCTGTATGTAAGAATATCATGTGCTACCACACCTTAGATGCTTTGGTGATACAAGCTCTTTGGAGCCGTTGGATTTGTGGCCCAACAACTCCTCGGTGGTTCGAATGTTTTTTTGCATAAAAGCCCCCAAAGACTACTTACAAGCACAAAGACTGCTTAGATGCCATTGGATCTCAGATCAAACAACCTCTAAGCTTGTATCACCGTAGCATCCAAGCTGCGAGAGCACCCGATGTTTTATCGCACGGGTGAATATGAGGTGCTCCCGCACCGTAGATTCTATGGTGATACGAGTTCACGGATATCTAACAGCTGACAGTAGGAGGTTTGAATGTTTTTGCAATATATCCCTGAGAGAGTTTGGGAATTCCGTAGAAAGTACAAGTACTACGCATGTGGCATCTAATCACAGATCATACGACCTAGAGGCTCGTATCACCGTAGCAGCTAATTAAGCTATGGGGAGCACCTAATATGAGAAACGGGGAGCCGTTGGATCCGAGATGCAGCGGCACACACGAGGCCTGGATGTTCTATTTGCAAAAAAACCTTGCAGAGTTTGAAAATTGCACATAATTACAAAGACTACCCCAAAGCCATTGGATCGTAGTTCTAATGATGTAAAAGCTTGTATCACCATAGCATCTAAGCTGCGGGGTGGATGTGGATATTCTATACCGCTGTCATTTTTGTTCGTAAACTTGCAAAACATGTGTAAGTCGTGTCGTTACTTGTCTAACCGTGCGAAGTGTTTGTTCAAAAAAACCATCCTACACTGAAATATCGAAACAACACATGGGGGTCCCACTTATCGTTGATCAAATTTGGACCGAAAACTAACAAATATGAAAGACAAGATTCAGACTGGCAACCTGGACTACAAAGCATAAGTCGATAGCCTGAAACAACAATGGTTGTTGGCTTTGTCCCATAACATGATTTTATACAGTATTACGTTGAGTAGATTAGAGGGAGTGCCTCATCAACATGTGCATGACCGTTGACTCACTTACTGGTGGGTCCCAGGTCTGCGATCTCTCTCTCCTATCAATTGCCTAACCTTTAGACGCATGGGCACACACGAAGAGTGGCACTAGCTTGCCGTGGTGTTATTATAACTAAAAAGATCTTGGAAAGTAGAAGAATCGCCTAGAACAAGAGACGTTGTGGCTGGTCGAGAAGGAGCTAACCACACCTATCCTCTGTGCCACATTAGCATGATGAAGCTCTGTGGCAGTGGGGTGTTTTCAACCGATTGGTTGGGTCCCGAGGTAGAACCATAGGTACTACGTTTGATACAGTATATTTTTACATGCACATTTTTCCTCCGTGCCTAGACGTCGCACACCCTACCATGCAGTTTCGGGGTCCTCCCGGGTGGTGCACGCATATATTCTTCCTTGCTGAGACGTGGGATGCCCAACCGCACGTTTTCTGGGTCCTCCTCAGTCATAGCGCTGAAGCAAGTAAATGAGTCGTCAAATCATGAAAGACCACCTTTCCCGCCGAGTACATTAGTGAAGAATGGTGGCTAGCTAGTTGGGCTAGTGCGACCGATTAGCTAGGCTACCGCCACATTTGTTTTGTCACCCCTTTTTTATCTCCTTGCCGGCGGGTAAATTTAAATACCCACCGCGGCATTGCTCTGGTGTTTGGGTGCGGCACGATTTTTAATTTTTGATTGATGGGAGCAGGCGCGGTAGGATTTTTAATTTTTTGATTGACGGGAGCAGGCGCGGCAGCAATTAGTCATGATGACTCTGCCTGTAAAAGCCAATGCTCCCTGATGTGAGAAGTCGTCGACTGGTGTTTTCCCATGGTGAAAACCAAAAGATTCACCGCCCATCGGCTGGCTCCCTCCGCCTTCCCGTAGATTGCATTGCTTTTTAGCCGTTTCGCCCCCTTTGTTTCCTCTCCCCATTGTTTCTACCTAGTGCCATGGCGGCGCAGGAGCTCATGGAGTCTGAGGTGAGGCGTCTGACACAGGAGCTCTAGAGCAAGGATGCGGTGCTTGGGGCCAAGGGCATGGAGCTCCGTGAGATCAAGGAGGAGAGGAGTTCCATGCTCCTCCGTTATGTACGTGAGTTCAAGGAGATTCGAAAGCGGCAGGAGTCCACCACAAAGAGGCTTGAGGCATCGGCGGCGCTGCTGCAGAAAGCGGGAGATACCATAGGCCATCAGGGGAGCCGGTTGGAGCGCGAGCAGGCCGATCGTGACGAGGTCCAGGATCGCCTTAGCCACTCGGTGGACCAAGTTGCCACACACGTGTTGCGGTTGCATGATGCCTACCATCGTGCTACCGCAACCATGTCGGCCATCAGGCTAAACCCGTTCGACCTCCCCGTTGACTTCAACGAGCTGCGGCTTCCTGTCCTAGTCTCCTTCTTCACCTATATCTTCGCGGAGCAGAGCCGTCTCCGCACGATGGTGGGGCGGAGCTGAACAAGGAGGGGTTGCGGTCTTCCATCCCAGTTGCCGGGTGAATCCTCTCAGGGCTCCGTCACCGGAATCCATTCGTGCCATTTGACGCCGTCTTTCACGAGCTGGCTCCAGTCGACCAGGAGATGGCTCTGCGGGCAGTTGCACCCTACATCACCAACGCTGTGCGCCTCGAGAAGCAGAGGGACTTCAGTGGTGTTTAGGCGTCCTCTGCATGGGCATGTCCATGTCTCGGCCCAACATGACCATTGGAGCAAACTCAGACGGTGCAGATCAATCACTGTAGCACAAAGCGTGTAGGTGTGTTTGGTTGCATTCTCATCTCAATATAGTTGTTCCCTCTTCGTGTATTTGTGTTAACCAACTAGTGTGGACTCATGCACCATTCATGCACTCCGCCAAACACCCAAAAGTGGGTCGAGAAGGGAACTTTTTCTCCCAACCCGTTCACCCTCCAAGAGATCTATCCTCCAAGAGATTTTGATGTAATAATTTGGCATGGTGAAACAAGTGTCTTGTGTGTATAAGTAGTACGATAGTATTATTTATCACATGGTATATCACTGATAGAATTGCAGCTCTGATTGCTGGTTAGGAACTATCGTTCAATTTCATTCCAACAACTGTCATGCTTTATTCAATTTTATGTATTCGCCTTGCGACCGCATCTAAAACCAGCACTGTACCGATCGCTTGCAATATGAAAAGCGTTGAGGTAGAACACATGGGCCCCCAAACATGCAGGCCTACCGGACTGTGGCCCAAAGTCTAGAACCGTGAGCATGTCTGAGTATTATATTCTCAGCTGAACCATCATAATGCCCGTGTGTTGCATGTAACATCAAGATGCATTTGTATGATTATTTTATCTTGTGAGAGAAAAGGATGAACGAGGGAAGGCCCTATTTGCAAATGCGGAGAGGTCTGTGGGTACCTTTTGCCAAAATTTCCGTAGATTCCTTCCTATCCGTCAGATATAAATCAGACGACCTATATCGCATGATGGCAGGCACACCATCATCACCAACTCGTCTATACTGTGTTAAAAAAACTCTATTTTTTAATTATATATATGTTATATATATTCCCCTTGATTTTTCTTATGTATAAAGTTGTGATGTAAAAGGTTTTTATATTTCTTTACAGAGGGAGCATCTCTTTGTCAAAAATATATTTATGTGTAACTAGTTACTCATGTCTTTCTACTTCCTTTCACTGATATGTGGGGCATCCCGCAACGGGGTCCATGTGCCATATGCACCAAATTAGAGTGCACAATTGCACAGTAGACACACCCCGGTCGTAGCACCGCAGTAATGCCCAATGAGCGTTAAATCATAAAACCCCCACCTTTTCAGCTTTAGCAGTAAGCTGGACGGATCAAGCGGCAATATTTAACTAAGCCTGAATCCCCTTCTCTCTGCTTGTTCAGAGAAAAACCCCTCTCGACGATTGCATAGAGTTTTCTCATGGAGAACCAAGTATGAATTCTTCATCCATCCCTGAAAATCCAAGTCCCTTGGTCGCGGGTAATCCTAGGATGGCAGCCGCCGCCGTTGATGCATTTTTCTTCCTACTGAATCTAGTGTGTTTCATTTGCAGTGCCCAAAGTGCGAGGACCCTACAGGTTTCTGCGCCCTCGGTGAGACGCCACATTTGTTCCTTCTCGTCGTAACACAGAATTTTAAAATGCGCACAATATGTTCCTAGAATCCTCTTTTCTATCCGGGAGGGTGAGGTTTTCTGCACATGTTGTCGACTAATTTGGAAATTTGGATTGCTATATTTGGATAAAAGGTACTAGTACCATGGTCAACACTTACGTGAAGGAGGAAATTATTTCTAGATTTGGATAGGGAATACAATGTGTTCTCATATTATTTCTCCTGTAGTGCATTACTTGCTCTGCCAGAACACATGTACTACAGATGCTCGGCCTGACCATAACTGAATACACCAGTTTAATGGTCACAGTGAAGACAATCCATGGATATAAATTCTGAGTTGGGTTCATGAACTAAGAAGATCGCTGCTTTTTTTATGGCCGAACTTGGATAAACTTTCTCAAGTGTTACAGACTGAAAGTTGGCACACGAATGTTGATGGAAATAGCAGAACCTAGTCTCATATTCACTTCAATCTTCCAGCCCGACATTGTTCCAATTGTTCATCCATGTTGGTTTTGTATCTGGTTCTTGCTTGCTGCCTCAATTGCTACTTAATTCATCTATTCTGTCTAACTAATCACAATTTAACTTTAGAAGTAGCAACGAATCTCTCACGAAGATGCTACTTCTAACTAATATTTTCTTATAATTGGTGGCACATGTAGGTTTTTTCAGAGTTAAGCAGGCTACTTGTTTGTTATTCTGTAAGAACTCAGCTGTTACTAATGGCATTGAAGTTGACTGGGACGACATCCACAAGTTCCTACACTTTATTGATCGTCTTGAGGTCCTTGTGGGGCGTTTTAATGGTGGAAGGCCGCGTGGGATATGTGTGCCACTTCTACACTCGTTGAACAGGTCCAACTCTGTCGAGAAACTTGTGGTATGAGCTATTTTCTGTTATATATGTTGTTCATAAACTATTTCTTATACATAGTTTTACGGCTGTCATCTTCTTGAAACAGAAACTGCGTAGTTCTATTGTTGCTCTATAGATGCCTGGCCATGGTCGGGTCAGACTTGCGCTTGGTCACAACATGATGTTTATGTCGACCTACTCCATTCCCATTGGAGGTGAAAAGATACTTATTCATGGGTGGTCTCAAATAATGAAGGCCCGTCCATCTTGGAGAATAGGACAAAAGATTATGTTCCTGCTTTTCCATGGCTCTAAAGAGAATATCCTGTTTATTAACCACATTGCGAGATGACGCCGCTTTCAGATGGTTGTGGATGCATGGGGTGGCGCCTAGGCCTTGTCCTGGGCTTGGCGGCCTCACCCTTGGTTAACTATAGGCAAAGTTGCACTGTTCGAGGCATGCTTTGTATGGTTGAACCTGTATAAGTACTCATACTGCTTTCAGCTATAGTTTTTAAGTGCCCCTGCTGGTTTCAGTTAAGGTTGTTAAGTACTCCTACTACTTTTACAGTCTGTCGTGTTTATTCAGTCTTGTCTTCCTCCAGCTGCCAAAACCAAACCAGCACCGGCGGGGCTGCCTGCTTCCGCCTCCCACGGCTAGCTATGCCTCAGCGCACACATCGCCGCCCCACCATCTCCTAAATATTTACCGCTGACGTCCAAGGCCTTGTCGTCGTCCTCCGCGCTCTTTGCTACACTCACCGCGGCGCCGCCCTCTCGCGTTGTCAACATGGTCAACAAACAACAGGAATCGTCAGAAGTACGTGAAGAGGATGACAGTAGGGGCCCACCATGTCAGCGTATGGAAAAAGAAAATCGTTCCGCCTAGTGGTTTCCTATCATCTGGGACCCACGACATTGCCAACGTATATAGTCAATAGACAAGAGAACAGCACACGATCGGCTAACACCTGGGACGTCGCTACTCGAGCAGTATTCTTTTTGTTATTGTTGAGACGGAGCAGGGTTTCAACTGGGCTGTGGCCCGTCTGGCCCAGGCTTATAATTTATGTTCACCATATGACCAGCCCAGCTATTTTTTCTATGTGAAAATGAACCCAGTCTAATTTTCTGAAAATGAGCCTAGCTACTTATTTTTCTATGCCCTGATGGGCTGCAACTCTCTCAAGACGCATGCAAATCTTGAAAGTAATATTAAATGTGTTGTAAATATAAAAACAGATGACAAATTGGCAATTACTTTATAATTTCTTAATTTTTTTCACATTTTTAGATTCCTATTTCACTGGGATTTAACCTAATTTAAATATATCTCCAAAGTACTTTAAATCTGGCTCGACATTTTGGTATTAAAAATAGTTTGGAACCCACAGAAATATGCGAAATTTCGTTTAAATTTTTAACCCTGGCCCTGGCCAACAGAAAAATGGACTGCAATAAATTGCATAAGAAGTTGCAATGAGCTGTATATAAATTATTTAGAAAATAGGGAATGGTCTGACTTGTGGGCGTATTAAGTTGACGCGTACACAAGATTTTTTTACCTATTATATACATCAACAAACGATTCTAGCAGACATAACAGTTGGATGTTAATCCAACGACCATCGTGTTTCTTCAATCTCTGATCTTCTTGCTCCAGCCGCCAAATCTAGCGCCGGCGGGACCGCCTACTCCCGCCTCCCATGGTCGACTGTGCTGCCAAGCAGGCCGCACCTGTAAGTGCATCTAGTGCCACCCCTAGTTGGTTTTGGAGTATTGACGACAAACCTGGTTGAGGGACTAATGTGTTTGTGAGAATTGCAGCATAACACAGGTAGTAGTCCCTCATTAATTCGGTTTACCTACCGGAGATGACCCCTAAAAATGTATGAAGACATTGAAGACAAAGGTGGTATGTGAAGATATTCACATTCAAGACTATGACAAGAGAAGACATCGCGTGAAGACTATGGAGCACGAAGACTTAGTTGTTTCGTTGTTTCCTTTTCTTCTTTGTCGAGTCATAGGAACCACCGTACTGTTAAGTGCGGTCCCAGTGAACAAAGTCAGAGTGACTAAAGTGATTCTTAACCAAAATCCTATGTCTTCGAGCGAAGACAATGAGAGCAAAACTTATCTAGAGCTGGATAAGTCAGCTTTACCTGTAGCCCAAGTAAAGTTGCCGCGTGTGTTTGAAATCTAACCGTTGGAACACGTGTCAGTTCCTTAGTGACCCAGGGTCATTTTGGACAAATCAGGTCAGGTTGCCTAGTGGCTATGAATAGCCCACCCCCTACACCATAAATTGGTTGGCTGCTCAGAGTTAGTGCACGACTTTTGTTATTTGAGAGCAACACACCTCGAAGCCTTTGAGAGAGAGAAATCCTTGCGAGGACAAAGCCCTAAACACCCAGAGCCAAAGAGTGTTAGGCATCACTGAAGTCTTCCTGCCTGTGTGATCTGAAGACTTGTTACACTTGAGGACTGTGAATCCTCCAGCCGGTTAGGTGTTGCGTTCTGAGCATCCAAGAGTCATTGTGGATCGCCGGTGAATGAAGTCTGTGAAGGTTTGGAAGTCTACCTTCAAGACTTACCAGAGTGATTGGGTGAGGACTGGGTGTCCTTAGCTCAAGGGGAATAAGGTCAAGACAAGGTCTTCTGAGTTAAATATCAGCCTCCCTAACCAGACGTACAGTTGTTACAGCAACTAGAACTGGTCCAACAAATCATTGTCTTCAACAAGCAACTGGTTCTATCCTTTCCCTCTCTTATTTACAGTTGATCCTTGTGAAGTCATTGCCAGCTTGCATTATCTGTTTGTCTTCACTGTGTGATTGTTTGTTCTGATTGGCTTCGTACTATCCTCCATCCGTATCCATACTGCCTAGCTGCTATTAGTCTTTGTGCTTTTCCTTCATTGTATACTTGACTATGGCTTGCCTAGTGTAGTCTACCTTTCACCGCATGTTTATAGGCTTATTTCTATCATTTGTCTTCGAAACTTCCATGTTTTGAAGACTTCCATAAAAATCGCCTATTCACCCCCCTCTAGTCGATCACTAGTACTTTCAATTGGTATCAGAGCAAGGTACTCCCTTGTTCTGTGTGATTCGGTTTAATCACCTGGAGTTTTAGCTATGTCGACTGAAGGGATAATCAAAGTCTCCGTTGCGTGCCCCGTCTTTGATGGAACTGAATATCCCTACTGGAAGAATAAGATGTGTATGCATCTTGAAGCCATTGATGTCGACCTCTGGTATGTCGTCAAGAATGGCATTCCCAAGACTGGTGAAGGTGTCACCCCTGCTGATGTCAAGAAGTTCGTTCAACTGGATTCTACTTCCAAGAACATCATCTGTGGTCATCTGACCAAATGACAGTATTGTAACACCCACGATGCGGCTATATCTCCCACGTGTCGGAGCACGACTTAGAGGCATAACCGCATAGTAGTCATGTCGCAAGAGGGGTAATCTTTACACATCCCATGTACTGAATAAGAGAGGGATAAAGAGTTGGCTTACAATCGCCACTTCACACAATATTTGAATATAGAATTACATCATCCAGAATACAATCAAGGTCCGACAACGAAACCAATAAAGAAATACAACCCCTAATGGAAGATCCCCGATTGCCCCGACTGGGGTCCACTACTGATCAACTAGGAATGAAACGACACAGCGAACAAGATCTTCATCAATCTCCCATCTGAGCTGGGTTGTGTCACCTACACTGGCGTCATCGGCACCTGCATCTGGTTTTGGATGTAAATTGTGAGTCACGAGGACTCAGCAATCTCACACCCTCGCGATCAAGACTATTTAAGCTTAAGGTAGGGATAGGGGGGTAGTGAGATGGAGCTGCAGCAAGCACTAGCATATATGGTGGCTAACATACACAAATAAGAGCGAGAAGAGAAGCAAAGCACGGTCGTGAACTAGAAGTGATCCTGAAACTACATACGTTCAAGCATAACTCCAAAGCCGTGTTCACTTCCCGGACCCCGCCGAGAAGAGACCATCACGGCTACACACGCGGTTGATTCATTTGAAATCCAGTTAAGTGTAAGGTTTTGTACAACCGGATATTAACAAATTTCCATCTGCCCATAACCGCGGGCACGGCTTTAGAAAGTTCAAACCCTGCAGGGGTGTCCCAACTTAGCCCATCACAAGCTCTCACGGTCAACGAAGGATATTCCTTCTCCTAGGACGACGCGATTAGACTCGGGGTCCCAGTTACAAGATATTTCGACAATGGTAAAACAAGACTAGAAAAGCCACCCGAATGTGCCAACAAATCCAGATAGGAGCTGCACATATCTCATTCTCAGGGCACACCGGATTGTCCAACATTCCGGTAGGCCAACCCAGAGTTGCCCCCGGTGGCCACCGTCTGCTGACAGGTTGCACCAACACTCAGAGGAGCACTGGCCCGGGGGTTTAAAATAAAGATTACCCTTGAGTCTCCAAAACCCAAGGGAAAAAGGCATAGGTGGCAAATGGTAAAACCAAGGTTGGGCCTTGCTGGATGAGTTTTATTCAAAGCGAACTGTCAAGGGGTTCCCATTATAACCCAACCGCGTAAGGAACGCAAAATCAAGGAACATAACACCGGTATGACGGAAACTAGGGCGGCAAGAGTGGAACAAAACACCAGGCATAAGGCCGAGCCTTCCACCCTTTATCAAGTATATAGGTGCATTAAAGTAAACAAGATATAATAAAGATATCCCAACAAAAATCATGTTCCAACAAGGAACAAACTCCATCTTCACCTGCAACTAGCAACGCTATAAGAGGGGCTGAGCAAAGCGGTAACATAGCCAAACAACGATTTGCTAGGAAAGGTGGGTTAGAGGCTTGCATCGCAATATGGGAGGAATGATATAGCAAGTGGTAGGTATCGCGGCATGGCAAAATAGCGAGCAACTAGCAAGCAAAGATAGAAGTGATTTCTAGGGTATGGTCATCTTGCCCGCAAAGTTCTCCAAGTTGACGAAAGCCTGATCGTCGTAAGTGTTCTCAATGGGTTCCTCGATCACGCACTCGTCTCCCGGCTCTACCCAAGGCAAGAACACAAGCAAAGGACCAAAAATCAATCACGGTGCAATGTGCAAGCAACATGATGCAAAACATGGCATGATATGCGGGATGTGATATGCAATGCGTATGCGTGCTCCGGAAGGAAAAGATTGATCAAGGCATCAACTTGGCAAACCAAGTGTGCCGCTGGAAATGTGAGTTGATTTCGGTGAAAATCGATATGAAGATCGCTGGAATCGGATGCACGGTTTGAAAATGGCAAGCAAAACAAGAATGGCACAATTCTGCGATTAACAGCACGATGTCATCTCGAATGCAACAAGAAACTAGGCTACTACACTCCAACATAGCAACAAAGCACATGGCAGTGATCTACTCAAGATGCTTGACAAAAGATGAACACCGAGCTACGGCTAAATCACACAATACAGGTTCAAACAAGCATGGAAAAAGTGCAAAAGATATCAGCATCACAGACTTAGTGAAAATACTAACATGTCAGGAATTAACATCAGGAAGCAATGTTTAGAGCAAGATAACAATATGCTACAGGAACAGAACATAGCAATACAAGGCATGGAATGAATCTACTCAAAGCATATAAGCCAAAAAGGATCAGAAGATATGATGGCACCCATGTAAACATAGCAAGTTTTGTTAACACATTCAGAACATCACAAAAACAGAATTAAGAAGGCATGTTTGTGTAACGCCCTCGATGCGGCTATATCTCCTACGTGTCGAAGCACGACTTAGAGGCATAACCGCATTGAAAGCATTATCGCAAGTGAGGTAATCTTCACAACAACCCATGTAAATAAATAAAGGGGGAAAGACACATAGTTGGCTTACACTCGCCACGTCACACAAATACATGAATAACATTACATTCATCCAGTACACTCACGGTCCAACTACGGTACCAAAATAAAGATCAACCCCCAAATGCGACAAAGTCCTCGATCGCCCCAACTGGGCACCACTACTGATCATCTGGGAAAGACACATAGTAACGATGAGAGTCCTCATCGAACTCCCACTTGAGCTCAAGCGCATCGTCTGGAGCGGTATCATCGGTCCCTGTATCTGGTTTAGGAAGAAATCTGTGAGTCACGGGGATGCAGAAATCTCGCACCCTCGTGCTCAAGACTATTTAAGCTTATAGGTAAGGCAAGGTATGTTGTGGAGCTGCAGCAAGCGACTAGTATATATGGTGGCTAACCTATTCACAAAAGAGAGCGAGAAGAGAACGCAAAAGCACGGTCGAACAACTATGATCAAGAAGTGATCCTAGAACAACCTACGTCAAGCATTACTCCAACACCGTGTTCACTTCCCGTACTCCGCCGAGAAGAGATCATCACGGTTACACATGCGGTTGGTGTATTTTAGTTAAGTTAAGTTTCATGTTATCTACAACCGGACATTAACAAATTCCCATCTGCAAATAACCGTGGGCACGGTTTTCGAAAGTTCAAATCCCTGCAGGGGAGTCCCAACTTAGCCCATCACAAGCTCTCACGGTCAATGAAGGATATTCCTTAACCCAAGACAATCCGATCAGACACGGCATCCCGGTTACAAGACATCCTCGACAATGGTAAAACAAGTCCAGCAACACCACCTGAATGTACTGACAAATCCCGATAGGAGCTGCACATATCTCGTTCTCAGGGCACACTCAGATTGTCCAAACTTCTGGTAGGCTAGCCCAGAGTTGCCCCTATTGGCCACCGGCGGCTGACGAGGTGGACCAACACTCAGAGGAGCACTGGCCTCGTGGGGGGGGGGGGTTTAAATAAAGTTGACCCTTGGGCTCCGAAAACCCAAGGGAAAAAGAGGCTAGGTGGCAAATGGTAAAACCAAGGTTGGGCATTGCTGGAGGAGTTTTATTCAAAGCGAACTGTCAAGGGGTTCCAATTATGACCCAACCGTGTAAGGAACGCAAAATCCGGGAACATAACACCGATATGAAGGAAACTAGGGCGGCAAGAGTGGAACAAAACACCAGGCATAAGGCCGAGCCTTCCACCCTTTACCAAGTATATAGGTGCATTAATATAAACAAGATAATATTGTGATATCCCAACAATAAACATGTTCCAACAAGGAACGATCTCCAAACTTCTCCTGCAACTAGCAACGCTATAAGAGGGGCTGAGCAAAGCGGTAACATAGCCAAACATCGGTTTGCTAGGACATGGTGGGTTAGAAGTTTGACATGGCAATACGGGAGGCATGATAAGCAAGTGGTAGGTATCATAGCATAAGCATAGCAAAAGAGCGAGCATCTAGCAAGCAAAGATAGAAGTGATTTCGAGGGTTTAGTCATCTTGCCTACAAAGTACTCAGAGTTGCCTTGATCCTCGTAAGCAAACTCAACGGGCTCCTCGTTCACGAACTCGTCTCCCGGCTCTACCCAAGAAAGAACAACAAGCAAAAGGAACACAATCAACCACGTGCAATGCTCAAGCAACATGATGCAAACATGGTATGATATGCGGGATGCGGTATGTGATGCATATGCATGATTTGCAAAGGAATGATGGACCCTGGCCTCAACTTGGAGATCCAAGAGTGCCACTGGAAAGGGGAGTTGATTTCGGTTGAAATCGATATAAAGATCACCAGAATCGGATGCACGGTTTGGAAATGGCAAGCAAAACAAATATGGCACCGGTCTGTGATAATCAGCAAGTAACCATCTAAACGCACCAAGATAAATATGCTACAGCACTCAAACATGACAAAAAATACATGACAGGGATCCACTCATGATTCTTGACAAAATATGAACACTGAGCTACGGCTAATTCATCCATTAACAGGTTCAAACAAGCATGGCAAAAGTGCAAATGATAACAGGTTTCAGACTTAATGAAATTAACACAAGTCTGGAATTTATCATCAGGAAGCAATCTTTGGAGCATGAAAACTACATGCTACATGAACTTAACATGGCAAAGCAAGCCACGGAATGAAGCTACTCAAAGCAATTAACAAAAGTCCCTTAGTGACCTTGAGCCAAAAGGGATCAGAAAATACAATTGCAAGCATGTGAACATAGCAAAAACACAAACAGATGCAGACTGGAGCATGCAAAACAGTTAACGAGTAGGCATGTTTACGAGCTCGATGCACTCTCTACAGATCATGGCATGACAAACTAAGCATACAACCATGAAGAGGACATGGCATAGAAGCTAGAAATGGCAAGAACAACAACATAGCATGCACGGATCAATAGCAACATCCTTAGCAAAATCGCTAAACATGTCAACAATCTGCCAGGATCATTTTATAGCAAAAGTAGAGCTCAATTGACTCAAGCTAGGGTGCTCCATAATTGCAAACGAAGACATGGATGGATAGAGAACCACAATATTAAGAAAACACCTTAGTGATCATTCTCAAAAGAGGCACGGATCACTAGGAAACAACATGAACATATGGCATAAAAACAATATCAGGACAAGGACTTAGTGAAATTCTAAGTCCTTGAAATCAGCATCACCGAGTAAGCTACTTTGCATTCTTGTGCTAGTCACCAAAAAGGTCACAAAAATACATGGCATACACCCCTGTAAAGATGGCATGGCATTTAACAAAACACATGTAGAGCTCAGGATCATAGCATGCACACATTAATCATGGCAAAAATGACAAAAGGCCATTTCCTGAAATAGATCTGACAAATTCATCACATAGCCCTCTTCCAACAGGATTTCGGGCATCAAGATGAGCTCAAATGAAAATGATGCAATGAGATGAAATGATGTACTCGTCGAGCCGAACATTTTGATATGATACACGCACGAATCGAAGTTACGGATGCAGAGTTATGGCATGTCGAAGTATGCAAAAATTAACGAGAGGAGAGTGAAAAAGTCAACCGCTAGATCTAGGGTTCTCGGCGGCGCGCGAACCGAGGCCGGATCTGAGCTCGCCGGAGCTCTCGCCGGAGTAGACGAAGAAGACGGCGGCTGGAGAGGGTCGGGCATGGGGAGGCCGGGGTCCCACAGGGCCGCGCGGCGTTCGGCGCGGCGTGGCGATGAGCGGCTCCGGTCGCCG
>NC_041390.1:339976709-339983842 GCF_002162155.2 Triticum dicoccoides | reverse complement strand
GGGGAGGCGAGGGCCTCGGGCGGCGGCGGCTCGGGCCGGGGGGGGCCCGCTTGGGCCCGGGCGGGCCGGCGCGGGCAAGGCGGCGATGTGGTCTCCCCGGGACAGGTGGCGGTTCCGGGTTGGTCGGCGGACGTGTCTGGTTGTGGCCGGACGTGTCTGATGGCGCGCGAGGTGATTTTCTAGGGTTTGGAAGGAGGGGATACGGGATTTTCGAGGAGGGGTCTATATATAGGGGTAGAAGGAGCTAGGGAGCTCCAAATGATGTGTGGTTTTCAGCCACTCGATCGTGATCGAACGCTCTAGATGATGGAGAGGGTTTAGGTGGGTTTTGTGCCAGTTTGGAGAGGTGTTGGGTTGCAACACACACGAGGCCTTATCAGTCCCTCGGTTACCCGTTGGAGTATGAAACGAAGTCCAAATGGCACAAAACTTGACTGGCGGTATACCGGTAGTAAACTAAGGCCGCATGACAAGTATCGGACCAATCCGAAAACGTTTAACACCTGCACACGAAAAGAGGTAGAAAGGACCACCGGAGGAGATAGGAGCGCCGGAATGCAAAACGGACAACGGGGAAAATACTTGGATGCATGAGACGAACATGTATGCAAATGCAGTGCACATGATGAGATGATATGAGATGCAGGACAAAGACAACAACACACGGAGACAAAAACCCGACAACGAGGAAATGACATAACTTAGTGCCGGAAACGGCAAGAGTTGGGATACATATAAGGTAAATTACATTCGGGGTGTTACAACACTCCACCACTACGAAAGGATCTCGTCCCGAGATCTAGGGCTGGAAAAACTCCGGGTACTCAGAACGGAGGTGATCCTCGCGTTCCCAGGTGGCTTCACGGTCAGAATGATGTGACCATTTGACTTTGAGGAATTTGATTTACTTGTTGTGAGTCTTGCGCTCAGTTTCTTCAAGGATAGCAATGGGGCGCTCACGATAAGAAAGGTCTTCTTGGAGATCAATGCCTTCGAAGTTGACGGTGCGTTCAGGGGTCTTGAAGCACTTGCAGAGTTGAGACACGTGGAACATGTCGTGCACGTTTGCAAAGTTGGAGGGAAGCTCAAGTTGATAGGCGAGATCGCCTCTCTTGCTGACGATCTTGAAAGGACCCACGTATCTAGGGGCAAGCTTCCCTTTGATATTGAAGCGACGAGTACCTTTCATTGGAGAGACGCAGAGGTAAACATGGTTCCGTTCTCGAAAGCCAAATCACGATGTTTTCTATCGTAGTAGCTCTTCTGGTGCGATTGTGCTGCTTTGAGGTTATCACGAATGACTTTGCACATCTCTTCTACCTCTGTGATCAAGTCGTTGCCAAAAAGTTGACGTTCACCAGTCTCTGACCAGTTAAGAGGAGTACGGCACTTCTTGCCATAGAGAATTTCAAATGCGGCCTTGCCCGAACTCGCTTGAAAGTTGTTGTTGTAGGAGAACTCGGCATAAGGAAGACAATCTTCCCACTTCATACCGAAAGAGATAACGCAAGCCCTGAGCATATGTTCAAGAATCTGATTGACACGCTCGACTTGGCCACTAGTTTGGGGATGAAAAGTTGTGCTGAAATGGATGTTGGTGCCCGTGGCCTTCTGAAAAGAATCCCAAAACATCAAGGTGAAGATGCTGCCACGATCTGAAGAAATCAACTGTGGAATGCCGTGCAGAGAGACAATCCGAGAAATATAAAGCTCTGCCAATTGAGTTGTTGTGATGGATTCTTTGATAGGAAGGAAATGAGCCACTTTAGTGAGTTTGTCGATGACAACGAAGATAGCATCATTGCCACGCTTGGACTTTGGAAATCCAGTAACGAAGTCAATCTCAATGTGGTCAAACTTCCATTTTGGAATGGCAAGCGGTTGGAGGAGACCAGCTGGTCGTTGGTGTTCTTCCTTCACTCTTCTGCAGACATCACATTCATCAACGAACTAAACAATCTCACACTTCATTCGAGTCCACCAATACGACTGCTTGAGGTCATGGTACATCTTTGTACTTCCAGGGTGGATAGAGAGGAGTGAATTGTGAGCCTCGTTCATAATGACTTTACGAAGGTCACCTTTAGGCACAACAATGCGATCCTCGAAGAATAGAGTAGCCTTGTCCTCAAGGCGATAGCACTTGTACTTGGGTTGACTCTTGGCAATCCCAATCTTCACCTTCTTCACCATAGCATCAAGAAGTTAACCATAGCATCAAGAAGTTGAGCCTCGCAAATCTGATCTTCCAAAGTAGGAGAGACTTGGAGGTTTGTGAGAAATCCTTGAGGAACAACTTGCAGATTGAGTTTGCAGAAAGCTTCACAAAGCTCGGGTTGGTAAGGCTTGAGAATCAAACTGTTGCAGTAAGCCTTCCTGCTCAATGTGTCAGGAATTACATTGGCCTTGCCTGGAGTATATTCGATGCTCGGATTATACTCTTGAATCATTTCGACCCAACGAGTCTGCCTGAGGTTGAGATTAGGCTGAGTGAAGATGTACTTGAGACTCTTGTGGTTAGTGAAGATGTCCACTTTTCTTCCCAATAAGAGATGTCTCCAAGTCAAAAGAGCATGCACAACTGCCGCCAACTCGAGGTCATGAGTGTGTTTGTTTTTTTTCATTGGGCTTCAACTGGCGAGAAGTATAGGCCACAACTTTATTCTCTTGCATCAACACTGCACCAAGACCTTGTAGAGAGGCATCACAAAAGACCTCAAATGGTTTGGATTCATCAGGAGGAGTCAGAACTGGAGCAGTGACTAACTTCTCTTTCAGGGTGTTGAAAGCGATGTCACATTCAGGAGACCAAACGTACTCACGTGCTTCTGGAGAAGGTTGGAAAGAGGCTTTGCGATCTTAGAGAAGTTCTCAACGAACCTTCGACAATAGCTTGCGAGACCAAGGAAGTTGCGGAGTTGCTTCACGTTCTGAGGTGGTTCCCAATTCACAATTGCAGAAACCTTCTCAGGATTCACAGCAATGCCCTTGGCAGAGATCATATGTCCAAGGTAGAGAACCTCATCGAGCCAAAACTCGCACTTTGAAAACTTGGCATAGAACTGATGTTCTCTAAGCTTATCCGGCACCAAACGCAAGTGCTTGGCATGATCTTCCTTGTTCTTGGAAAAGACCAAAATGTCATAGACCAAGACGGAGTCATTTGCGTAGGGTTTGAAGATGAAGTTCATCATGCGAGAGAATGTTGGCGGAGCGTTGACGAGGTCGAAAGACATCACAGTGTATTCATATGAACCATAGCTTGTCCTGAACGCTGTCTTGGGGATATCCTCTTCACGAATGCGAATCTGGTGATAGCCCATACGGAGATCAAGTTTGGAGAATACTTGAGCACCTTTGAGTTGTTCAAACAACTCGTTGATGTTGGGAAGTTGGTACTTGTTCTTTTGTCTTCTTGTTCAATGGACGGTAGTCGACACAGAGTCGGTCCGTTCCATCCTTCTTCTTCACAGAAAGAACTCCACAACCCCATGGAGAAGAACTAGGTCGGATTAGACCCATACGCTCTTGTTCATCGAGTTGCTTCTTCAGCTCCTTCAACTCTTTAGGTCCCAGCTTGTAAGGACGTTTGCAAACAGGTTCCGTGCCAAGCTCAAGATCGATGACAAATTCAACTGGCCGGTGCAGAGGCATTCCTGGAAGCTCTTCTGGAAAGACGTCTTGATATTCGCAAACGACCGGAATTTGAGAGATGGCATCCAGCTCATCCTTCTCATTGAGAGAAAACAGACGGATGGTATTATCCCTTGCGGCAAAGACAATTACATCCTCAGACGAATGACTCAATTGAATTTGCATGGCGGCACAATCAAGCTGAGCCTCGTGCTTAGAAAGCCAGTCCATTCCGAGAATAAGATCAATATCCGAGTTACCAAGGACCATTGGAGAAGCCAGAAACTTGAAGTCACCCATCATGATAGAAATATACGGAACATCGTAGTTTGCGAGCAAACATTTACCCGGTGAGACAACTGCTAATGGTTTATGCAAAACTTGAGAAGACAACTCATGCTTAGATGCAAAAGGTCTAGAGATGAAACTATGCGATGCACCAGTGTCAAAAAGTACTTTTGCAGGAACATCGTTAACAGGAAGGTTACCCATGATGACATCTGATGAGTCCTCTGCCTGAGCTGCATTCATCAAGTTGACCTTGGCGTGCTTGGGGTTATGCTTGATCATAGCTGTACTTGCAGATCTCACAGGAGGAGAAGGAGGGAGACACCTCTGATTGAAGCATTTGTTGGCATAGTGACCCTTCTGTTTGCACTTGTTGCACGTGACCTCTGAAAGCGGACGGTGATATGGAGCACTTGATCTTGGAGCTTTAGACGAAGTCTTGTTCTGAAAGCCAGGGTTGGGTGGGTGGGAAGATCCATTTCCACCTTTTCTCTTCTGCTGATAAGGCTGACGGAACGGAGGAGGAGGCAGCCAATACTTTTGCTGCTTAGCCACTTGAGTTGAGGAAGAAGGAGTTGCATCTCTGACTCACTTCTTTGAAGCATCGCACTTCAGTTGGGCAGCCTCTTGCTTCATTGCCATGTTGTAAAATTCATCGTACTTCTTGGGCTCAAAGAGGACGAGAGCTAGCTAGAGTTCTTCTCTGAGACCACCCCTGAACTCGTATATCATGCTCTTCTCGTTAGGGACGTCTTGCTTAGCGAAGCGGGTGAGCTTAACATGATGTTGTACTGGTAAACACACATAGTGCCTTGCTTCAGGTTGCGGAATTCCTCACGCTTGCTCTCAACCACACTCTGAGGAATATGATGAGCTTTGAAGTCTTGACGGAATTCATCCTAGGTAATCACACGGCCTCCTCTGGAAACTTTGTACTGCTGAAACCATTCTGCAGGTTGGTATTTGAGTTGGAAGGAGGCAAACTTGACAAAGTCCTCAGGCCTGACATTGCTGCACTCGAAATTCTTGCATATGTCCACGAGCCAATCATCAGCTTTTGTTGCCTCAACACAATTGCTGAAGGTCTTTGGCTGGTTAGCGAGGAACTGGTTGAGTGTAGCAAACTGATTCTGATTGTTGCCATGGCCATGGTTCCCTTGGTTGCGCTCTTGAAGAAGTTGCATGATCAGCTGCGTGTTTGCATTGGTAGCGACCATCACAGCTTGCCATGCCTCCGAAGGTGGAGGTGGTGGTGGCGGATCAGGATTCGGAGTCGTGCGCGTTGGAGGAGCCATCCTGAAGAGGGTGACATCCATTAGCATATTAACAGGCAAATATTCAAGCTGAATCGAACGGATTGAAATTGCAACATAAAGTCTTCACATCCGAACAAAATGAACGAATGCAATCCAATTGAAATGGTCACCTTTCCATAAATTGAGAGGCCACTTAGAATTGAGGTAGAAGAATAAAAACAAGGTACGGAGAAGAACAAATACTTGGTGAGGATTACCCAATCCCAAACCAAATATCCACGGAAGAAGAACTAGAGCTACAAGAATTCCCACCTGTGAAACTCCCGAACCTTTCCGGTTATGCAATCAGGTGTTGGGGATACAGGGGAAGCATAATATCTCACCCAAAGCTAGCAAATCCTACATCCAGCTGTATCCATCCTTCAACACATAACCGAGAAAAACTTCGGAAATCATTTACCTCAACCTTCGAAAAGCATCCGTTATACGAGTTATGGCAATACTCCCGAATCCCGCCCCAGTACTGGTTGGCGTCGAGGTTATCTCACCAACAAATGCATAAAAGAGATTTTCGATGTTGGTGAAACTCAGGTATTCCAGAATCTAAATGATAAAATTATGACGACAACACCTCGGAGCTCAACTCTCCGGGACACTGCCACAACCCCTAAATGACAGGAGGCACCAAGAACAAAGTTCTCGTCACAAAACACAAAACCATCGGAACGATTCCAAGATACCCGCGTGATCCTAAATTTCTTTTAGTGAAATTTGAGAAGAGAATAGTCAAAACTCTACGTCAGGATGCCTCACCAAAGCGACGAAGGAACTAAGGAGTAAAAAGAATTCCTAACTCTCCGATATATATAATCCTAAATGACTCAAAACATTTTTCTAGACTCAACAACGCCAATGATTCGATCAAGCAGGGGGCTCCTAAGGTCGGGGAAGGCTCTGATACCAACTTGTAATGCCCTCGATGCGGCTATATCTCCTACGTGTCGAAGCACGACTTAGAGGCATAACCGCATTGAAAGAATTGTTGCAAGTGAGATAATCTTCACAACAACCAATGTAAATAAATAAAGGGGAAAGATACATAGTTGGCTTACACTCGCCACATCACACAAATACATGAATAACATTACATTCATCCAATACACTCATGGTCCGACTATGGTACCAAAATAAAGAACAACCCCCAAATGCGACAAAGTCCCCGATCGCCCCAACTGGGCACCACTACTGATCATCTGGGAAAGACACATAGTAACGACAAGAGTCTTCATCGAACTCCCACTTGAGCTCAAGCGCATCGTCTGGAGCGGTATCATCGGTCCCTGCATCTGGTTTAGGAAGGAATCTGTGAGTCACGGGGACTCAACAATCTCGCACCCTCGCTATCAAGACTATTTAAGCTTATAGGCAAGGCAAGGTATGATGTGGAGCTGCAGCAAGCGACTAGCATATATGGTGGCAAAAGCACGGTCGAACAACTATGATCAAGAAGTGATCCTAGAACAACCTACGTCAAGCATTACTCCAACACCGTGTTCACTTCCCGGGCTCCGCCGAGCAGAGACCATCACGTTTACACACGCGGTTGGTGTATTTTAATTAAGTTAACTTTCATGTTATCTACAACCGGACATTAACAAATTCCCATCTGCCCATAACCGCGGGCACGGTTTTTGAAAGTTCAAATCCCTGCAGGGGAGTCCCAACTTAGCCCATCACAAGCTCTCACAGTCAACGAAGGATATTCCTTCTCCCAAGACAATCGGATCAGACTCGGCATCCCGGTTACAAGACATCCTTGATAATGGTAAAACAAGTCCAGCAACACCGCCCGAATGTGCCGACAAATCCCGATAGGAGCTGCACATATCTCGTTCTCAGGGCACACTCAGATTGTCCAAACTTCCGGTAGGCCAGCCCAGAGTTGCCCCTGGTGGC
>NC_041390.1:339972959-339976474 GCF_002162155.2 Triticum dicoccoides | reverse complement strand
AATAAAGATGACCCTTGGGCTCCGGAAACCCAAGGGAAAAATAGGCTAGGTGGCAAATGGTAAAACCAAGGTTGGGCATTGCTGGAGGAGTTTTATTCAAAGCGAACTGTCAAGGGGTTCCCATTATGACCCAACCGTGTATGGAACGCAAAATCCGGGAACATAACACCGATATGACGGAAACTAGGGCGGCAAGAGTGGAACAAAACACCAGGCATAAGGCCGAGCCTTCCACCCTTTACCAAGTATATTGGTGCATTAAGATAAACAAGATAATATTGTGATATCCCAACAATAAACATGTTATAACAAGGAACGAGCTCCAAACTTCACCTGCAACTAGCAACGCTATAAGAGGGGCCGAGCAAAGCGGTAACATAGCCAAACATCGGTTTGCTAGGACATGGTGGGTTAGAGGTTTGACATGGCAATATGGGAGGCATGATAAGCAAGTGGTAGGTATCTTAGCATAGGCATAGCAAAAGAGCGAGCATCTAGCAAGCAAAGATAGAAGTGATTTCGAGGGTATAGTCATCTTGCCTGCAAAGTACTCAGAGTTGCCTTGATCCTCATAAGCGAACTCAACGGGCTCCTCATTCACGCACTCGTCTGCCGGCTCTACCCAAGAGAGAACAACAAGCAAAAGGAACACAATCAACCACGTGCAATGCTCAAGCAACATGACACAAACATGGTATGATATGCGGGATGCGGTATGTGATGCATATGCATGATTTGCAAAGGAATGATTGACCCTGGCCTCAACTTGGCAAAGACATGGATGGATAGAGCACCACAATATTAACAAAACATCCTTACTGATCATCCTCAAAAGAGGCACGGATCACTAGGAAACAACATGAACATATGGCATAAAAACAATATCAGGACAAGGACTTAGTGAAATTCTAAGTCCCTGAAATCAGCATCACCGAGTAAGCTACTTTGCATGCTTGTGCTAGTCACCACAAAGGTCACAAAAATACATGGCATAAACCCCTGTAAAGATGGCATGGCATTTAACATAACACATGTAGAGCTCAGGATCATAGCATGCACACATTAATCATGGCAAAAATGACAAAAGGCCATTTGCTGAAACAGATCTGACAAATTTATCACATAGCCCTCTTCCAACAGCATTTCGGGCATCAAGATGAGCTCAAATGAAAATGATGCAATGAGATGAAATGATGTACTCGTCGAGCCGAACATTTTGATATGCCACAAGCACGAATTGGAGTTACGGATGCAGAGTTATGGCATGTCGAAGTGTGCAAAAATTAACGAGAGGAGAGGGGAAAAGTCCACCGCTAGATCTAGGGTTCCTCGCGGCGCGATCTGAGCTCACTGGAGCTCTCGCCGGAGTAGATGAAGAAGACAGCGGCCGGCGGGGGTCGGGCGCGGGGAGACCGGGGACCCGCGGGGCGGCACGGCGTTCGACGCGGTGCGGCGATGAGCGGCTTCGGTCGCCGAGTATGCGGTGGGCGAGGGCAGCGAGTGGCAGCCGACTTTCGGCGACGGCGGCGGGCGCAGACGGTGGCGGGCGGCGCTGGTGACGAAGGCGAGGGCGGCGGGGATCGGGCGCGGGCGCGGGGAGGCGAGGGCCTCGGGCGGCGGCGGCTCGGGCCGGGTGGGGCCCCGCCTGGGCCCGGGCGGGCCGGCGCGGGCGAGGCGGCGATGTGGTCTCCCCGGGACAGGTGGCGGCTCTGGGTTGGTCGGCGGAGGCGGCGAACGTGTCCGGTTGCGGCCGGACGTGTCCGGTTGCGCGCGAGGTGATTTTCTAGGGTTTTGAAGGAGGGGATCCGGGATTTTCGAGGAGGGGTCTATATATAGGGGTAGACGGAGCTACGGAGCTCCAAATGAGGTGCGGTTTTCGGCCACGCGATCGTGATCGAACGCTCTAGATGATGGAGAGGGTTTATGTGGGTTTTGGGCCAGTTTGGAGAGGTGTTGGGTTGCAACACACATGAGGCCTTATCGGTCCCTCGGTTACCCGTTGGAGTATCAAACAAAGTCCAAATGGCACGAAACTTGACAGGCGGTCTACCGGTAGTAAACCAAGGCCGCATGAAAAGTATCGGACCAATCCAAAAGCGTTTAACACCCGCACATGAAAAGAGGTAGAAAGGACCACCGGAGGAGATAGGAGCGCCGGAATGCAAAACGGACAACGGGGAAAATGCTCGGATGCATGAGACGAACACGTATGCAAATGCAATGCACATGATGACATGATATGAGATGCATGACAAAGACAACAACACACGGAGACAAAAGCCCGACAACGAGGAAATGACATAACTTAGTGCCGGAAACGGCAAGAGTTGGGATACATATAAGGTAAATTACATCCGGGGTGTTACAGTTTGCGAGCTTGATGCACTCAACATAATGCATTGCATGACAATCTAAGCATACTACCAGCAAGAAGACATGTTCATGAAGCTAGACATGGCAAGAACAAGATCATAGCATGCATGGATCAACCACAACAACCTTGGCAAAATTGATTAACACGTAAACAGGGGCATACTTCCAGGAACATTTTATAGCAATAGTAGAGCAAGATTGAGTCATGCTAGGGCACTCCATAAATGCAAACAGGGGCATGGATGGATAGAGCATGACCATATGTCAAAATCATCCTTACTGAAGATACTCAAAAGAAGCATGGATCACTCTGTAGCAACATGAATACATGGCATAAAAATAACAGCTGGGAAATGACTTAGTGAAATTCTATGTCCCTGAAATCAGCAATATCACGAGAGCTGTTTTGCATGCTTGTGCTAGTCACCACATTGATCACAAAAATACATGGCATACACCCCTGTAAAGATGGCATCGCATAGCCCAAAACACATGTAGAGCTCATGCTCATATGCAACACACAATAATCATGGCAAAAATGACAAATGCTCATAATCTGATAAGAATCAGCACCTAACATTTTATAGCACTCTTGCATCAACGATTTGGGCATCAAGATGGACTGAAACAAGCATGGAACAATGGAACAAAATGAAGAGCACAACATGATGAACATTTACATATATCATGCATGCAAAACGGAGCAGCGAGCACAAAGTTATGGCATGACGAATAGGGCCTGAAAATAAAGCAGGCAAGGGACTTAGAGAAATTATACCAGTCCGAGAACGGATCTAGGGTTTGCACGGTTTTTGAAGCAGAGTTGGACCTCGCCGGAGATGAGAGGACGGCGGCCGGAGGTGTCGTCGGAGTTGAGAAGGGAGATGGGGCCGGCGAGGTCGGGGTGGTCGGAGACCGGGTGGCGGCGCAGGCGGCGGCAACTGGAGAACCGCGGCGGGGCGGCGAGTGGAGCCTCGGTGGTGGGATGGCGCTAGAAGCGAGGTGGTGGGGCGGGTCGCGTGGCGCCGGCGAACTGCGGCCGGCGATGCTCGACAGCGCCAGCGAACGGGCGGAGCGCATGGCGGCGAGACGGGATGGGCGGCGCACGCGGGAAAGCGGCGTCGGGCGGCCAGTGCGGGCGC
>NC_041390.1:339922250-339972462 GCF_002162155.2 Triticum dicoccoides | reverse complement strand
GTGCGGGCGCGCGGGCCGGGAGGGCCCGACCCGGGCCGCGGCGGGCCTAGCAGTGGGGACGGCAGGGTGGCGCCACGTGGCAGCCCCTGAGTGGGCGCGGGAGGCGGCGAACGTGTCCGGCCGCCGGGCAGACATGCCTGGCGGCGCGGGGAAGATGGATCTAGGGTTAGAGTGCGTGAATTTCGAAGGGGGAGGTCTATTTATAGGTAGACGGATCTAGGAGAGTCCAAATGGAGTGCGGTTTTCGGCCACGCGTCGTGATCGAATGACCGAGCGGATGGATGGGGTTTGGATGGGTTATTGGGCCATTTTGGAGGGGTGTTGGGATACAACACACACGAGGCCTTTACGGTTCCCCAGTTAACCGTTGGAGTATCAAACAGACTCCAAATGGCACGAAACTTGACAGGCAGTCTAGTGGTGGTGTACCAAGCCCGCTTGGCAAATCTCGGTCCATTCTGAGAACGTTTAACACCCACTCGTGAAAAGAGGCAAAAGGGGGTGCCAAAGGAGATAGGAGTGTCGGATTGCAAAACGGAGAACGGGGAAAATGCTCGGATGCATGAGACGAACACGTATGCAGAAGCGTTGCACATGATGACATGATATGAAATGCATGACATGGACAAAATGAAAAATGAAAAACAAAACCCAACCATGAAGGGAAAATCATGTCGCATCTCCGGAAAAGGCAAGAGTCGGAGTTACAAATATGGAAAGTTGTATCCGAGGCCTTACAACACTCTTCCACTATGAGAGGATCTCGTCCCGAGATCTAGCATGGCACCAGAGGGAAAAGGAAGAGGAAGATAAGAGGTAAAACTAAGTTGCTTCTTTGACAAATGAGTGAAACCAAAGAACCTCTAGAGGATTCAACAAATAGAAAGGAAGAAAGCCACGAAGATGAACAAAGTTGAAAACACTCCGGTAGGAAAGAGGAACAAGGAAGAACAAATTCGGACAGCACTCCGGTTGAAAAGAGATGCAAGACTTGATAATGCGAAAAGCACTTGAGCAGAGGGCACAACACTCCGGTTAAATGGATAAGCAAAGGAAAGAATATGTTCTTGGGGCAAAACACAAGATGATTGGTTGAAGAGAACAACCTCACAATGCCTCCGGAACAAACGAATAGAAGCTAGATCGTCGGAATAACAGAACGGAGAAGGAATGGCAACTTGTACCACAATTTAATTTGGAAATCATCCTTTCAAGAAGGTTAGAGCGGAGTTGTTGGAAAAACAACAATGAAAAGATATGATCCTCGTGGACTTATATTGACACCTCAAAGAGGTGAACTTCTGCCACTAACGAAAAACAATTGCTTGCTAGAAATCAACGAAGAGATGAAAACTTGTTCCACCAAGAGGATAAAGTGCAAGCTTGGGTCATTGAGAAGCACCACAATAGCAACGTTCCTTAGGGAAGGCTTTAGGTGAAATATAACGCAAGATAACTCCAATGACGATATTGATGGATTTAAAATATCTCCTACTTGACAACTTGCGAACCATGAAACATGAAGGGAAATTGTCAAGAATGACATAACACCATCTCAAAAGATAAGGTAGAAAGAATTGCACTTCCGAAATGCACGATGAAGAATAATTTAACTCCTCTGAAAAGAATCTCAATGAACACTTCGAGAAGGAATTAAATCCTTGATGAACCATCATGCAGAGCCTCCATGAAGATCTCCGGTAATAAAAGAATGATTAAACGAAATGAAGGATGAAAATAATAAGGTTGAAGCCTTGCAATGATTAGATGGATCTTCGTGATGAAGAGATTTTGGAACTCCGGGAAAAGAAAAGATGAACCAATTGAAAACGAGAATTTATTCATCATGAACAAACTCCGAAGGAAGGAATTAATCACTTGGATGAAAGAATAATAAGAATTATGTTATGCGTATATTTCACCAATTTAAATTGATGATGAGCAACGGATTTGGCATAATACTTATTCTCGTAGAAAGTATTAAGATAGATATGGCGCAAACTTGAGAAAGTCTTCAACGTTCCACCGAATGAATTGATATGGTAATGAAGGAAGAGAAATCTTGAACGAACGACCGTAAGAATAAAAAAATGAAAGTATCAAAGGCACAAATCACGGGAAAGAATTGGAAAAACGAATGAAGATACTTGAGGGAATTATAAATACACGAGAACAGAGAGATCATGAACTGATTAGAGGATATTTGAATGATGCGCCGGTATGATTTGAAGAACGAGAGCTGAAAGATGGAATGAATAATTCTGAGATGATGGGCTCTGGAGAATCAAACTGAAAAGACTCCTGAATTGCTCCGGAGGTGAAAAGAATTCTCAGAATCGAAAATAATTATGAGAGGATGGCGTCAAGCTAGCACCATGGATCCTTGAGAGAACGGATAAGATTTGGAGGAAAAACTCTTCTTCGGTCTTCAAATGTTGAGAATGATGACGAGAACCACCACTGAAAAAAATTTAGGCACTCCAGAATGAAAATTGGAAAGATTGAGCCAACGATGAAAAGAATTTGAAAGATCATGGAGAAAGGCATTTGACTGATGATAATTCATTCTTACGTCAAGCTTTAGAAGATTTGAGAACAGCTCCGGTAAAATTAGAAGAGTCAGGTAAGATCCTGGGAAAAGACCTATGGGTTAGGGCCCACTTAAAAGAAAACACCTTTGGAATGATTTTGAAGAGAGATCACACCTGTTGAAATAAATGGCTTGAATGAGGTAACAACCTCGAAATAGTTTGAATTGAATACAGAGTGGAAACACGAATCTTCGACATATCTTGAGCACTCCGGAATAGTTGAATAGCGAGAAGTGGATGATTAAGAGGTGCACCGGCATGAGAAAACATTTGAAACAAGGAAAGGATATGATCGACAAAGTTTGACTTGAATCCACCAGAGAAGATAAAAGAAACGAAGAATGATGAACTTGAAGCTCCGTTAGTATCTTCCTAAGAATCACCGGATAAGAATATTACCGGAAAAGAATGGAGAGACTTCACATCAGTTAGATGGATACTTGATTAAGAAATCTGAGTCCTTGAAGAAAAGGGTGGGAGGGCGGGAAAACAAAGGCAGCTTGGGACGAATGAAATGAACTCCGTTGAGAAGAACTGATAATTGATCTTGCTGATGTTGAAATGATCGGATCCACTTGAAGAGAAGCACATCGGTTGGAAGATAGAATTGAGATGACAACCTTGATGATAAAGAAGGATTAGCATTCACATAGAAATGTGAGAACACCACTTAGGAAAGGTATGGAATCAACACTTGACATTGAAGCAACTCGAATACCACAACTCAAAACAAAACAAAGGATTGGCTTGGGAAATAAGCCGGAACAAACATATGATAGACCCCATGTCATATCATGTGTCTGTTCGAAAGAATTCCTACGAGCTACTTGAATTCCCACTTATAAACTCCCAAAACTTTCTGGTTATGCAATCAGGTGTTGGGGATATAGGGGAAGCATAATATCTCACCCAAACTAACAATGCCTACATCCGGTTGTATCCATCCTTCAACACATAGCCAGGAGGCCTTGCTAGAGCGACGAAGGGACTGAGGAGTAAAAATAATCCTACTCTCTGATATATATAATCCTATAAGACTCAAAACATTTTTCTAGACTCAACAACGCCAGCGATTCGATCAAGCAGGGGGCTCCTAAGTAAGGGAAGGCTCTGATTACCAACTTGTAACACCCACGATGTGGCTATATCTCCCATGTGTCGGAGCATGACTTAGAGGCATAACCGCATAGTAGGCATGTCGCAAGAGGGTAATCTTTACACATCCCATGTACTGAATAAGAGAGGGATATAGAGTTGGCTTACAATCGCCACTTCACACAATACATGAATATAGCATTACATCATCCAAAATACAATCAAGGTCTGACTACGGCACAAAATAAAGAAAGACAACCCCTAATGCTAGATCCCCGATCGACCCGACTGGGCTCCACTACTGATCAACTGGGGATGAAATGATACAACAAACAAGATCTTCATCGAGCTCCCATCTGAGCTGGCTTTCGTCACCTGCACTGGCATCATCGGCACCTGTATCTGGTTTTGGAAGTAAACTGTGAGTCACGGGGGCTCAGCAATCTCACAACCTCGCGATCAAGACTATTTAAGCTTAAGGTAGGGAAAAGGGGGGCTAGTGAGGTGGAGCTGCAGCAAGCACTAGCATATATGGTGGCTAACATACGCAAATAAGAGCGAGAAGAGAAGCAAAGCATGGTCGTGAACTAGAAGTGATCAAGAAGTGATCCTGAAACTACATACGTTCAAGCATAACTCCAAAGCCATGTTCACTTCCCGGACTCCTCCGAGAAGAGACCATCACGGCTACACACGTGGCTGATTCATTTTAAATTAAGTTAAGTGTCAGGTTATCTACAACCGGATATTAACAAATTCCCATCTGTCTATAACCACGGGCACGGCTTTCGAAAGTTCAAACCCTACAGGGGTGTCCCAACTTAGCCCATCACAAGCTCTCACGGTCAACGAAGGATATTCCTTCTCCCAGGACGACCCGATCAGACTCGGGATCCCGGTTACAAGACATTTCGACAATGGTAAAACAAGACTAGCAAAGCCACCCGAATGTGCCGAAAAATCCCGATAGGAGCTACACATATCTCATTCTCAGGGCACACCGGATTGTCCAAGATTCCGGTAGGCCAACCTAGAGTTGCCCCTGGTGGCCACCGACTGCTGACAGGTTGGACCAACACCCAGAGGAGCATTGGCCCGGGGGTTTAAAATAAAGATGACCCTTGAGTCTGCAGAACCCAAGGGAAAAAGGCTTAGGTGGCAAATGGTAAAACCAAGGTTGGGCCTTGCTGGAGGAGGTTTATACAAAGCGAACTGTCAAGGGGTTCCCATTATAACCCAACCACGTAAGGAATGCAAAATCAAGTAACATAACACCGGTATGACGGAAACTAGGGCGGCAAGAGTGGAACAAAACACCAGGCATAAGGTCGAGCCTTCCACCCTTTACCAAGTATATAGGTGCATGAAAGTAAACAAGATATAATAATGGTATCCCAACAAAAATCATGTTCCGACAAGGAACAAACTCCATCTTCACCTACAAATAGCAACGCTATAAGAGGGGCTGAGCAAAGCGGTAACATAGCCAAACAACGGTTTGCTAGTAAAGGTGGGTTAGAGGCTTGCATGGCAATATGGGAGGCATGATATAGCAAGTGGTAGGTATCGCGGCATAGCAAAAGAGCGAGCAACTAGCAAGCAAAGATAGAAGTGATTTTGAGGGTATGGGCATCTTGCCTGGAAAGTTCTCCGAGTTGACGAAAGCCTTCCTTGTAAGTGTGCTCAACGGGTTCCTTGATCACGCACTTGTCTCTCGGCTCTACCCAAGGCAAGAACACAAGCAAAGGACCAACAATCAATCATGATGCAATGCGCAAGCAACATGATGCAAAACATGGCATGATATGCGGGATGTGATATGCAATGCATATGCGTGCTCCAGAAGGAAAAGATTGATCAAAGCATCAACTTGGCAAACCAAGTGTTCCATTGGAAAGGTGAGTTGATTTCGGTCGAAATCGATATGAAGATCACCGGAATCGGATGCACGGTTTGCAAATGGCAAGCAAAACAAGAATGACACAATTCTGCGATTAACAGCACGATGCCATCTAGAATGCAACAAGAAACTAAGCTACTGCACTCCAACATAGCAACAAAGCACATGTCAGTGATCTACTCAAGATGCTTGACAAAAGATGAACACTGAGCTACGGCTAAATCACACAATAGCAGGTTCAAACAAGCATGGAAAAAGTGCAAAAGATATCAGCATCACAGAGTTGGTGAAAATACTAACATGTTAGGAATTAACATCAGGAAGCAATGTTCAGAGCAAGTTAACAACATGCTACAGGAACATAACATAGCAATAAAAGAAATGGCATGAATCTACTCAACTCATACAACAAAAGTCCCTTACTGACCATAAGCCAAAAAGGAGCAAAAGATATGATGGCACCCATGTAAACATAGCAAGTTTCGTTAACATATTCAGACTTAGCAGAAAACTAGACATGGCAAACACAGAATTATAAAGGCCTCTTTTCGGGCTCGATTCACTCAACACAAGGCATTGCATGATAAGCTAAGCATGCTACCAGCAAGAAGACATGTTCATGTAGCTAGACATGGCAAGAACAAGATCATAGCATGCATGGATCAACTACAACAACCTTGGCAAAATTGATTAACACATAAACAATCTGCCACGAACATTTTATAGAAAAAGTAGAGCAAGATTGAGTCATGCTATGGCACTCCATAAATGCAAACTGGGGCATGTATGGATAGATCATGACCATATGTCAAAATCATCCTTACTGAACATACTCAAAAGAAGCATGGATCACTCTGTAGCAACATGAATACATGGCATAAAAATAACAGCAGGGAAATGACTTAATGAAATTCTAAGTCCCTGAAATCAGCAATACCACGAGAGCTATTTTGCATGCTTGTGCTAGTCACCACATTGATCACAAAAATACATGGCATACACCTCTGTAAAGATGGCATGGCATAGCCCAAAACACATGTAGAGCTCATGCTCATATGCAACACAGAATAATCATGGCAAAAATGACAAATGCTCATAATCTGATAAGAATCAGCACCTAACATTTCATAGCACTCTTGCATCAACGATTTGGGCATCAAGATGGACTCAAACAAGCATTGCACAATGGAACAAAATGAAGAGCACAACATGATGAACATTTACATATATCATGCATGCAAAACGGAGCAGCGAGCACAAAGTTATGGCATGATGAATAGGGCCTGAAAATAAAGCAGGCAAGGGACTTAGAGAAATTATACCAGTCCGAGAACAGATCTAGGGTTTGCATAGTTTTTGAAGCAGAGTTGGATCTCGCCGGAGACGAGAGGACGGCGGCCGGAGGTGTCGCCGGAGTTGAGGAGGGAGATGGGGCCGGCGAGGTCGGGGTGGCCGGAGACCGGGTGGCGGAGCAGGCGGCTGTGACCGGAGAACCGCGGCGGGGCGGTGAGTGGAGCCTCGGCGGTGGGGTGGCGCTAAAAGCGAGGTGGCGGCGCGGGTCGCGAGGCGCCGATGAAATGCGGCTGGCGGCGCTTGGCGGCGCCGGCGAATGGGCGGAGCACCTGGCGGCAAGACGGGATGGGCGACGCACGCGGGCAAGCGGCGTCAGGCGGCCGGCGCGGGCGCGCGGGCCGGGGGGCCCGACCCGGGCCGCGGCGGGCCTGGCAGCGGGAAAGGCGTGGTGGCGCCACATGGAGGCCCCTAAGTGGGCGCGGGAGGCGGCGGACCTGTCCGGCCGCCGGGCGGACATGTCCGGCGGCGTGGGGAAGATGGATCTAGGGTTAGACAGCGTGAATTTCGGAGGGGTAGGTCTATTTATAGGTAGAGGGAGCTAGGAGAGTCCAAATGGAGTGCGGTTTTCGGCCACGCGATCGTGATCGAACGACCGAGAGGATGGAGTGGGTTTGGATGGGTTATTGGGCCATTTTGGAGGGTTGTTGGTCTACAACACACATGAGGCCTTTACGGTTCCCCGGTTAACTGTTGGAGTATCAAATGGACTCCAAATGGCACGAAACTTGACAGGCGGTCTACCGGTGGTGTACCAAGGCCGCTTGGAAAATCTCGGTCCATTTCGAGAACGTTTAACTCCCGCTCACGAAAAGAGGCAAAAGGGGGCGCCGTAGGAGATAGGACTGTCGGATTGCAAAACGGACAACGGGGAAAATGCTCGGATCCATGAGACGAACACGTATGCAAAAGCGATGCACATGATGACATGATATGAAATGCATGACTGATACGTCTCTGTCATATCTACTTTTCCAAACACTTTTGCCCTTGTTTTGGACTCTATCTTGTATGATTTGAATGGAACTAACCCGGACTGACGCTGTTTTCAGCAGAATTACCATGATGTTGTTTTATGTGCAGAAAACAAATATTCTCGGAATGACTTGAAACTCCACGGGAGGTCTTAGAAAAAACAATAAAAATTCCTCGCCAAATATGAAGACCAGGGGGCCCACACCCTTTCCACGAGGGTGGGGGGCGCACCCCCTACCTGGTGGGCCCCCTGTTGACCCTCCGACGCCAACTCCAACTCTATATATTTGCTTTCGGAGAGAAAAAAACCAGAGAGAAGAAATAAGTTTTACGATACGGAGCCGCCGCCAAGCCCTAAAACCTCTCTGGAGGGCTGATCTGGAGTCCGTTCAGGGCTCCGGAGAGGGGGATTCGTCGCCGTCGTCGTCATCAACCATCCTCCATCACCAATTTCATGATGCTCACCGCCGTGCGTGAGTAATTGCATCGTAGGCTTCTGGACGGTGATGGGTTGTATGAGATTTATCATGTAATCGAGTTAGTTTTGTTAGGGTTTGATCCCTAGTATCCATTATGTTCTGAGATTGATGTTGCTATGACTTTGCTATGCTTAATGCTTGTCACTAGGGCCCGAGTGCCATGATTTCAGATCTGAACCTATTATGTTTTCATCAATATATGGGAGTTCTAGATCCTATCTTGCAAGTCTATAGTTACCTACTATGTGTTATGATCCGGCAACCCCGAAGTCACAATAATCGGGACCACTCCCGGTGATGACCATAGTTTGAGGAGTTCATGTATTCACTATGTGCTAATGCTTTGTTCCGGTTCTCTATTAAAAGGAGGCCTTAATATCCCTTAGATTCCAATAGGACCCTGCTGCCATGGGAGGGTAGGACAAAAGATGTCATGCAAGTTCTTTTCCATAAGCATGTATGACTATATACGGAATACATGCCTACATTACATTGATGAACTGGAGCTAGTTCTGTGTCACCCTATGTTATGACTGTTACATGATGAACCACATCCGGCATAATTATCCATCACTGATCCGGTGCCTACGAGTTTTCCATATACTGGTTTACTCTTATTTACTTTCCCGCTGCTACTGTTACAGTCACTACAAAATACCAGAAACATTACTTTTGCTGTCTTTACTTTTGTTGCCGCTACCACCACTATCATATTACTTTGCTACTAAACACTTTGCTACAGATACTAAGTTTCCAGGTGTGGTTGAATTGACAACTCTACTGCTAATACTTGAGAATATTCTTTGTCTCCCCTTGTGTTGAATCAATAAATTTCGGTTGAATACTCTACCCTCAAAAGCTTTTGCGATCCCCTATACTTGTGGGTTATCAAGACAAATTTCTGGCGCCGTTGCCGGGGAGCATAGCTCTATTCTTTGAGTCACTTGGGATTTATATCTGTTGGACACTATGAAGAACTTGAGATATCCGAAAACCAAGATCTATCCCTCAACTACGAGGGGAGGTAAGGAACTTCCATCTAGCTCTGCACTTGATTCACCTTCTATTATGAGTAAGTTTGCGACACCTACATCTGCTTCTGCTATTCGTTCTGATATGTCACATGTTAGTGATGATGCCACTTCTGCTATGCATGATACTTATGATGAAACTGCTTCTATGCCTGATACTACTGTGCCACTTAGTGATTTTCTAGAAGAACAAATTGCTAGGGCCAGATAAAAAGAAATTATTGAATCTAAATACAATGATGATAGTGATGATGAAAATATGCCTGTTATTCCTGAGGGTTATTTATTTGATCAAGATGCTTCTTTAGCTATTTTAGCTTGCAGAGATAGATATGAGCTTAAGAGGTTATTAATTAAATGGAACAAAGAACCACTTAGAGATAAAATGAAACCTGATCCTGCTTTTGCTACTTCACCTATATGTGTTCCTGATAAAGATTATGAATCTCTGTTGATCTTGATATAATTACTTTGGTTGAATCTGATCCGGTTTATGGCTTTGAATCTGAAACTGTTGTGGCACATCTTACTAAGTTAAATGATATAGCTGCCCTGTTCACTAATAATGAGAGATCACGTTACCTCTATTAACTCAAAATATTTCCGTTCTCTTTAAAGGGTGATGCTAAGATGTGGTTTAATTCTCTTGATCCTGGTTGTGTGCTTAGTCCCCAGGATATGATTTATTACTTCTCTGCTAAATATTTCCCTGCTCATAAGAAACAAGCTGCTTTGAGGAAAATATACAACTTTGTGCAAATTAAAGAAGAGAGTCTCCCACAAGCTTGGGGGAGGCTTCTCAAGTTACTTAATGCTTTGCGTGATCATCCTCTTAGGAAACCTGAAATACTTGATATCTTTTATAATGGACTAACTGATGCTTCCAGAGATTACCTGGATAGTTGTGTTGGTTCTCTTTTCAGGGAAAGAACATCGGATGAAGCTGAAATTCTATTGAATAATATGTTGACAAATGAAAATAATTGGGCACCTCCTGAGCCACCTCCTGTGCTAACTCCTGATCCAATTACTGAGCTTATTTGTAAACCAACTCCGAAGAAGAGAGGTGTTCTATTTCTCAGTCCCGAAGATATGCAAGAGGCAAAGAAATCTATGAAAGAAAAAGGTATTAAAGCTGAAGACATTAAGAATTTGCCTCCTATTAAAGAAATACATGGTCTTAATTCACCGCATATTGAAAAAACTTATGATCTCAATCATTTATTTACTGAAGAACCTCCTGATCCCGATATCCCGACATAGGTAGTAAAGGTAAATTCTCTCTATAGATATGATAAAGCTGAAGTCCCTCAGAGTCTTCTTCCAAGTCTTCCTCAAAGTCTTCATCACACAAGAAGAGCTCATCTCGCAAGGTTCGTGCGTTTGTTGGCAAGGAAATGGACTCAGAGGAGGAGTCTGCTTCTGAGGAGGCGGAGGTGGAGTCTGAGGAGGAGTCCGACTCTGGCGTCGCAAGTCTGGCTACAGCCTACGTTGCCAAGTCCATCTTCAACACTGAAGACAATGGTTCCATCACCCACGCTGATGACAAGGACGACTCCGCTCCCACCTATTGCTTCATGGCACGTGGTGCCAAGGTAAACTCATGCAATGCTCACTATCAAACATCCAGTGAAGATGACTCTGATTGTGATTCCAAACCCCGCTACAAAACACTTGCTAAAATTGCAACTGAGCAACAGAAAGCTATGGAACATATTCAAAAACTGTTAGACAAAAGCGATGACCTGTTGGACGCGGAAATGACTCCATCTTAGTCCTTCATTGAAGACATAAAAATCTTCATGTTAAGTATGAGGAACTTGAAAGTCATCATGAAACGCTCTCAACAACTCGTGAAAAGCTTTCCTATGATTATCTTCAAAGGAAGCAAGAACTTGAGAAATTGAGAGCAATTCATGAAGATCCTCAAACGGAAAACGAGTCACTTCACGCTCAACAGATCAATCCCGCTCAGGAAGGATTTGAACCAGATGCCTTGAGCGTGATAACGCTACTTCTGTTGCTGAATGTTCTACTGCTGCTATTGTTGCAATATCTTCAACTGTTGACGTGGTAACTAACCCCTCTGCTGAGGATGCCACTGCTATTGCTGATGAAAATGCTAGGTTGAAGACATTGCTTGAAACAGGGATGTACAAAAGTCTCAAAGGGCATAAGACACTCTGTGATGTCCTCAAAAGGCAGATTCTGAACCGAAACCCTAGGAAGGAGGGTGTTGGGTTTGAAAGGAAAATGAATGCTGATGGCTCTTACTAGAAGCCTGATCAGTACCCCAAGACCATATGGGTTGTTGCAAAGGAACCTTCAGTGCACCCATCCACCCTATCTGGCTTCACTTGTGCTAACCCTATTTTCATTGATGAATCCTTTGATGCAAACTATAAACTGTTTAAGAATCAGAATGGTGAAGTGTTTGCCAGGTATATTGGTACTAATTACCGGAATGGGCCACCCATGAAGAAAGTCTAGGTGCCCAAAAGGTGTTTGGAGAATCTTCCTGTGAATGTCTTCATGACACCACAAGGGAAGAAGACAAACCCTAGACCATAGGCTTCATATGGTCCAAAGGCTTCATACGGACAGAGGACTCACTTGAGTCGCACTAACACAAATGTTTTGCAGGGAAACCATACTCAGGCCTATGAATATGAGCGTGTTTCATCAAACCGCCATCTTCATAAGACCCAAAACTACTCTGCGTATTCTTATGAGTATTATTCACCACCTGCAAGACTATTTGCTAGGGCTCCAAAGCCAAAATTCTCAGATGCTGCACTTAGACTCATTGCTTCGAAGCCACCCCTGAAGATGTGGGTGACTAAGAAAACCTAACTCTCTTTTGCAGGGAATGGTCTCCAGCCGAAAATCAAATGCGTCTGAAGCTATTGGTGGGGACCTAAAACATCTTGTGGGGCACAAGATAAAATGCCCAAATGATCTTATTATGTATTTCATTTTTGAGTCGCTTAACATGCATCCTATCAGTTCTAACCTGGGTCTGAGCTTTCATAATTCACTTGCTCGTCAAATGCTTATGCTTCACAATACTCTTCATGAAGCCTATCCCCCTAACTGTTCTGTAGGGTATGACACCAACTGCTTCAGAATGGATCATCGATAGTGGATGCACTAATCATATGACTGGTGATCAAAGTCTTCTCATGGACTGAACCTTACGTCCATCTGAAAAGAGTCACATCACATTTGCTGACACTGGTAAAAGCAAGGTATTGGGTCTAGGTAGAGTTGCAATCTCAAAGGATCAACACATGGATAAAGTGATGCTTGTTGAATCCCTTGGTTTCAACTTAATGTCTGTCTCAATGCTTTGTGACTTGAACATGATTGTGATATTTGGAAAATATTGTTGCCTTGTTCTAATGGAATCTGACAAGTCTCTAGTCTTTGAAGGGTATCGCAAAGATGATTTGTACATGGTAGATTTCTCAGCAGGACCACAACTTGTCGTATGTCTTCTTGCAAAAGCTTTAGAGTGCTGGATTTGGCATCGAAGGCTAGGGCATGCTGGCATGAGGAACTTGCATACTCTTGCAAAGAAGAAGCACGTCATGGGCATCGAGGGCGTCAAGTTCAAGAAGGATCACTTATGCGGTGCCTGCGTAGCTGGAAAGATGACGAGGGCAAAGCATCCCTCGAAGACAATCATGACAATGACTCAACCCTTCAAATTGCTACACATGGACCTCTTCGGCCCTACTCACTAGTCTACTCTTACTACTACTACTTGTCTCTATGGCTACGTCATTGTTGATGATTATTCAAGATATACATGGGTACACATAATCCTCTACAAGACTGAAGTGAAGGATGTCTTCAGACGCTTCGCCAATCGAGTCATGAACAACTATGGCGTCAAGATCAAGCACATCAGAAGTGACAATGGCACTGAATTCAAGAACACCGGCCACGACACATATCTTGATACATTGGGCATCACTCATGAGTTCTCAGCTCCGTACATGCCACATCAGAATGGCATCATGGAACGCAAGAACAGAACACTCATTAAGATGGCTCGGACGATGCTCGATGAATACAAGACACCAAGAAAGTTCTGGCCTGAAGCTATTGATACTGCATGCCATGTCATCAACCGTGTTTATCTTCACAAGCTTCTGAAGAAAACATCCTATGAACTCCTCACTGGTAAGAAGCCAAATGTTAGTTACTTCAGAGTATTTGGTGCTAGGTGCTGGATCAAGGATCCACATCACACTTCAAAATTTGCACCGAAAGCACATGAAGGTTTTATGCTTGCTTACGGAAAGGACTCGCACTCCTACGGAGTCTTTAACCTCTTTCACTATAAAGTGATTGAAACTGTGGATGTGCGGTTCGATGAGACTAACGTCTCGCAAAGAGAGCACCTGCCAAATGTGCTAGATGAAATCTCACCCAGTGAATCCATCAAGATTATGGTAACTGGAGAAATGATACCGTCTGAAGTACAGCCTGAAGAGGAACTTATAATTTCTGCACCTAATCAAACTGAAGACAATGCTCAGCCTGAAGACAATCCTTCAAACGATGACAATGATCAGCAAGATCAAAGTCTTAGTCCAGTTCATCCTTGTGTTGCGAATGAAGTACAGATTGACAAGATAATTGATAGCATCAATGCACCTGGTCCACTCACTCGTTCAAGGGCAACACAGCTAGCAAATTTCTGTGGGCACTTTGCATTTGTCTCAATATCTGAACCCAAAAAAGTTGATGAAGCCTTCATGGAACCTGAATGGATTCAAGCCATGCAAGAAGAGCTTCAATAGTTCAAGCTGAATAATATTTGGGAACTAGTCAAGCGTCCTGATCCTCGTAAACACAATGTCATAGGCACTAAATGGATATATCACAACAAGCAAGATGAACATGGTCAAGTTGTCAGAAACAAGGCTCGTCTCGTTTCTCAAGGATACACTCAAGTTGAAGGAATTGACTTCGATGAAACATTTGCTCATGTGGCTAGGCTTGAAGCTATTCGCATACTTCTAGCCTATGCAAATCATCATAACATTCTTCTGTATCAAATGGATGTGAAGAGTGCCTTTATCAATGGCAAGATTGAATAAGAAGTGTATGTTGCACAACCGCCTGGCTTTGAAGATCCAAAACATCCTGACATGGTTTACAAGCTCAACAAGGCATTGTATGGCCTAAAACAAGCCCCTCGTGCTTGGTATGACACATCAAAGACTTCCTGAAGAGCAAAGGCTTCAAACCTGGTTCCCTGGATCCCACACTCTTCACGAAGACATATGATGGTGAACTGTTTGTGTGCCAAATATATGTGGATGACATTATCTTCGGCTGCACTAATCAAAAACACAGTGTTGAGTTTGGACAGGTAATGCAAGAGAAATATTAGATGTCCATGATGGGTGAGCTGAAGTTCTTCCTTGGTCTTCAAATACGGCAGGAACGCAACGACATCTTCATATCTCAAGAGAAATACCTCAAATATTGCCTGAAGAAGTTTGGAATGCAAGACTGCAAAGGTTATACGACGCCAATGCCAAACCAAAGTCATCTGGGTCCTGACGCCAATGGTAAAGATTTCGATCAAAAGGTATACCGTTCCATGATTGGTTCTTTGCTTTGTTTATGTGCATCTAGGCCAGATATCATGCTCAGTGTTTGCATGTGTGCCCGATTCCAGGTGGCACCAAAGGAATCACATCACTTAGCTGTGAAGCGAATTCTTTGATATTTGGCTTACACCCCAACACTAGGATTATGGTATCCAAAGGGCTCAGAGTTTGATCTAGTTGGATTCTCGGATGCTGATTATGCTGGTGACAAGGTAGATCGCAAGTCTACATCAGGCACATGTCACTTTCTGGGATGATCACTTGTGTGTTGGTCTTCAAAGAAGCAGAACTGTGTATCTCTCTCCACTGCTGAATCTGAATACATTGCTGCTAGATCTTGGTGCGCTCAGCTTCTATGGATGAAGCAAAAACTCAAAGACTATGGCATTCATCTAAAGCAAGTGCCACTCTACTACGACAATGGAAGTGCCATCAAGACTGCCAACAACCCAGTTTAGCACTCGATGACAAAGCACATTCAGATCCATCACCACTTTCTCAGAGATCATGTCATGAAGGAAGATATTGATATCATTCACTTCAACACTGAAGAGCAATTGGCAGATATCTTCACAAAGCCCTTGGATGAGAAAAGGTTTTGCAAGTTGCGGTGTGAGCTAAATATCTTGGAATCCTCAAATGTCCTGTGATCAGGCACACATTCTAACACTTATGCATGTTGATGACTTAGACGTGCAACACACGAAGTAACGTATATCTTCAATCAATGAAGACTTACACTCGAAGTGTGAATACATTAACGTGGAATTTGACTTTGGAGTGCCACGATAATTGTGTGCCGTGTCCGGGTCTAATACTTCCTATACGGTGGGTAATGCCACCACCAAACTTTGGTTTGGAGTGTTTTCTGTTGGCGTTACATTTGCTATGTCTTCGCATTCATTTTGTCTTCAAATTTCAACATGTCCTCATGTTTATCTTCACTATTGATTTGGTCTTATTTGGATATATTCATATATTAGCGTTCTGTCCTCTACAACATTCACTTATAGCTATGTCTTCTCATTTGAATCTTTTGAACTAAGTGAATGTGATCGGACGCTAATTCTCTGCGTCCTTGTCAGCAGAAGATACAGAGACAAACATTAAATCTGTTTTAAATGCTCAATCCTTTTTGCCTGAAACCCAGAGAAGCGGGAACGACCACCCGACAATCCAGGCGTGCGTGGGAACGTGGAACAACCTCCAATGTGTTGCATGTTCGCCATGTGTCCTTCAGATGTGAATCGCAAGGGGCACCTGCGTAATAACGTTGCGTCGTCCCTGTCCTTATAAATACACGCCACACCCTAGTCATTATCTCTTCTTCCACTTCTCCTTCTCGCACAAACCCTAGCGCCACCGCTAGCTCTCGACGACGCTGGTGACGAAGCGCTTACCTACCGCGACCTTACCGATGCCGTCCTCACGCCGGTCGCGGACATCGTCTTCTCCGCCGTCGCCGTAGGTGTCCTCCGTCGCCAAGTTAGGGCACGGAAGATCGATCTGCTCGGCCTCATCTACTACTCCGTCTAGCAGTTCCTTGAGTGGTAAATAAAAACTCTTTTTACAGTCCTTTTTGATCCGATAGATTCATCTTTTTCAACCACAAGTGGTTTCTGTCCCAACAAATTGAATCTATCTTTTTCTGCATCTCATAACATGCCTAGTATGTTCACTTATGCTTCACAAAGTAGTTAGATTCCTCACTTGTACTTATTTGTGGATTCGTACAAATCTGGAACCAACTCTCTACATATGAGTGAATGTCTTCGCACTATGGGGTCAATGTCTTCTAAAATGATTTATCTTCAAAATCTTCTGAGAATGCATATGACCTCTTCCCCTTCCCTCGCATCTCTAATGCTATCACAGGTACATGTCCGTGGGAGAATCTCTTGGTTCTGATAGTCTGCATTCATTTGCAGAGTTCTTACAACCAATTCTCCTCAAGCTAATTTCTGTCTGACCAGCAAAAGGAAGACTTTGCATGTTCTGAAGCCATTCAGCTGAACTTCATTGCGATAGAAAAATCAGTCAGGAAGGGCGGCAGACAGCGCTGTGAAAACACTGCCAAGGACCTGCCAATCGATCTCTATGATCTATACAAGTCAGATCCAGAAGAGACCTATGGAGAACGCAAGAGCCGAATCCAATGGATTCTAAGACATTGGACAAAGGAATGGTTCAAGTACAGATTTGTCACTGACGAATATGCTGAAAAGAATGCCATCAAGGGCCCCTGGGAGATATTATATACAAAGGTCTTCAGCCCAAGTCGAAGTTCGAAGCTATTGCTCAAGGCTTCTACCCCTGCATGATCCGTGGACCTCAGCCTGCTAATGCCGACCCATCCTCTCTGTTATGGTGTCGTGAAGACAATCTCTTTAAGGGCAACTTCCAATTTTCCAAAACTTCTGCCAAAGAGAACAAGAAGTCACTTGGGTTAGAATTCAACCCCGGTCCCTCTGCTCCTCGTGCCGACGACACACGCGATGCTGAACCCAATATTGTTGGGCCCTTCTACAACCTTGAAGGTCTCATCACTCACATTCAGGTTCAAGGGGCAGCCGTGGATCACTCTGCAGATGACGCTGATTCTGATGAAGCGCCTACACCACCGAAGCCTGTGAAGCAAAAGAAACCAAAGGCTTCAAAGCCCTCCTCCGCACCAAAGGTCTCGCAGGCGAAGCCTCTGGCCACTGCACCTCCTGAAGACAGTGTGCAGTCTAAAGATCTCTCTCGCATCTCCAAGTCTGACAAGATGAAGAAGCCCATGCAACCAACTGGTCAACCATTGACACCTGCTGCCGTTCTGAGGAATGATAACGAAGCCATTGATATGTCTAGCGACGACGATCTTGGCGATGATGCTCTTGAGCTGCTTATAAAGAGCAAGCAAGAGGAGGAAATCTTCAATGATCTTCCCCTCTTTGATGTGGAGATCCTGTACAAGTTCATTGATGAGTGGTTTGACAGCCCAGACCTCAGTTTTGATGATCTTGAACTCCCAATTGGCCTCAGCGTCTCCTTCCATGGAGCCATTGCTCCTGAGCTGGCTCTTGCATAGAGAATTGTTGAGCTGAAGCACAAGATTGATTATGAAAAGGCTCAGTTTAAGAAGAACATGGCCAAGTTCAATGTGGAAGACGTCCAAAACTTCAAGGTCATGCTGCATGAGCTCAAGGAGGCGTTCCACAAGAAACGTGAAGAAGCTAAAGGTTCTCGAGAGAGCATGAAACACCCGGCTGCCAAATGTGTTCAAGGCTACAATGAAGCTGAAAAGCGCAAGGCTCTGGGGCGACCAGGCATCGACCCCAGAATGGCTGCCAAGAAGAAGAAGAAGCATGTTGTGGCCCAACCAGAAGCATCAAGGCAGGAAGAACCTCACATTGTCTTCCCGGCCAGTATGACATGCTTGAAGCCTAAAGTCTCCACAGTGGCTTCGGAGCTCAAGAAAACAAGGGCAACTGAAGCTGAAGCCCGAAAGCGCAAGACCAAGGCCACCACTGATGATGCTCCACCGACCAAGAAGAAAGATCGGGCTGCTCCCACAGAGCCCCTTGTCATCGAGCCAATCTCAGTTGCTCGTCCTGCGTCTGAACACTGTGAGAGCCAGTTGATAGTTCATGAGCCTCCTTCCACAGAGGCTCCAAAAGTTGAAGACATTCCAGCTGTTGACCCCACCATAACTGAAGACATTGGTCATCAAGACAATGTTGAAGATGATGAAGTCCTTCCTCAGATCAAACACAATGTGGTATAATCGCCTGTTCTCACGAACAGCAAACTCATCAGCATTGGCCGTCCATTGATGCCAATTGCTCAGGATGACTCATGGGCTGATCACCCGCGAGACTCCTCCCGTCAAGAAGAATCACCTAGTACTCCGCCACCTCAAGTCACCACTCCGGTGCTTGAAGACAATGACTTTGTGGCCCAACCAACTCCATCTTCACAAGCGTCCCCAGCGTTCCGCAGGCTTCGCAAAGGACCAAGGACACAGGTCACTTTGTCAAGTGTTCCAGAAGGAGAAGAGCGCCAATCCGATTCACGCCAAGTCTTTCCTGAAGCCTCTTCTACCATGAACATCCCCGAGTCTGAAACCAAAGCGGCTGAAGATATTCTGGCTTCATCAGCCAATGAACAAGAAGAAACAAGACATGAAGAAGAACATGTTGCTACACCCCCAACCAACCCTGAAGTTGTTCTTGAGGAGAACGTGTCCGACCCTCCAACTACTCGAGTGAAGGTTGAAAACTCTGAGGCGGCCACCAACACCCACACTGAAGCCAATGACGTTGTCATGGCCAAAGCTAATGTGGCGCCTGAAGCTAATGTGGCACCTGAAGCCAATGCTACTCCTGATGCTAATCTGCAGCCAGAAGTCAACGCCACTGCTCATGTACCGCCTCCCCGGCCACACACCCTTGAGCAAGCATTCTATCAAGGCCAACTTACCACCATCCGCTGGCCCATTCTGGTTCCTCCACATGTTGTCGGTTCGCAATTTGACTATCATGTGGAGCACGGGCCTCAGGTCCAGAAGCCAAAGCCAAGGCTGCCAAGGTTTCTAGGTACTGCAACTTCACTAGGATCATTTAATATGAATGGCTTCAAGGCACACAACGCATTCTTTGAAAGTGCCAAGAACCCCTACACAAGGCCAAGAATCTCATCTTCTGGAGTTATCAGCAGCGCAGTTACTATTCGTGCATCTTATACAATCATGCGCAAAGTTTTCCCTCATATGCGTCTAGACAGCGAAGCCATGGCTGGCCTGCCCTGCCTAGAAGAAGCCCTTGACTGCTTTAGAGATGCTAGCCTTCTATAGTTTGCCTAGAAGAAGACCTTCTGCTACAATTTTATGCTACCCTTCACATTCACGGCTACAACAGGGATCCGAAGACTTGGATCCTTGAGTGGATGACTGGTGATATACACCATGAAGCTAAAGCCCAAGACATCATTGAGCTTACTACCCTGCCCACTCCTTGCGAACATTATGAACCAGGTTGTCAGCTACACCAGAATGCGTTGGAAAGCATCTTCTAGAAGCCAGAGCCAAACATGAGCCAAATGCTGAGCATGATGAAGCCACTGCCACAAGACGCTGACTATCCTAAGGAGTTCTTTGTTGAAGACCTAGAGTATCTGCCCCGCACTATTTATCATATTATCAGGCAAACTCTCTGGCAGGTTAAAGGACATTCTCCTGCAGCGAAGCTTGAAGGAGCAATGAAGACTTGTATATCTTCAATGGCATCAGCTTCAATGCTCAAGACTTCTTCATCAGAAAATTGGCTGCATCTGGCTCCGATATCTTTGGTCTGAAGTTCTATGCTCCATGGGTAATGTGCCTCATCAAGCTTTAGTCTGCGATCAACTAACAGTTGTCTGCGCGTAATCATCTTATATCCTTTCTAGAGGTTGATCTGTCTGTCGAAGCCATTTACCCAGAGCCAGCAAAGGAGCCAATTTATCTTCACAACATCGATCGTCAAAGCTTCACCCAACCCATTGGGGAGCCTTTCTGCTACTTACGAAGACAATACCTAAATCCTTTACAATTTCACATAATTTTATCCCCGTTGAAAACTTCAACCAGTTTGTCATCAATCACCAAAAGGGGGAGATTGTAAGTGCGTCTAGTGCCACCCCTAGTTGGTTTTGTTGTATTGATGACAAACCTGGTTGAGGGACTAATGTGTTTGTGAGAATTGCAGGATAACACAGGTAGTAGTCCCTCATTGATTCGGTTTACCTATCGGAGATGACCCCTAAAAATGTATGAAGACATTGAAGACAAATGTGGTATGTGAGGATATTCACATGGGAGACTATGACAAGAGAAGACATCACGTGAAGACTATGGAGCGCGAAGACTTAGTTGTTTCATTGTTTCCTTTTCTTCTTTGTTGAGTCATAGGAACCACCGTACTGTTAAGTGGGGTCCCAGTGAACAAAGTCAGAGTGACTGAAGTGATGCTTAACCAAAATCCTATGTCTTTGAGCGAAGACAATGAGAGCAAAAGTTATCGAGAGCTCGATAAGCCAGCTTTACTTGTAGCCCAAGTAAAGTTTCCGCGTTTGTTTGAAATCTGACCGTTCGAACACGTGTCAGTTCCTTAGTGACCCAGGGTCATTTCGGACAAATCAAGTCGGGTTGCCTAGTGGCTATAGATAGCCCACCCCCTACACCATAAATTGGTTGGCTGCTCAGAGTTAGTGCACGACTTTTGTTGTTTGAGAGCAACCCACCTCGAAGCCTTTGAAAGAGAGAAATCCTTGTGAGGACAAAGCCCTAAACACCCAGAGCCAAAGAGTGTTAGGCATCACTGAAGTCTTCCTGTTTGTGTGATCTGAAGACTTGTTACACTTGGGGACTGTGAATCCTCCATCCGGTCAGGCGTCGCGTTCTGAGCATCCAAGAGTCATTGTGGATCGCCGGTGAACGAAGTCTGTGAAGGTTTGGAAGTCTACCTTGACGACTTACCAGAGTGATTGGGCGAGGACTGGGTGTCCTTAGCTCGAGGGGAATAAGGTGAAGACAAGGTCTTCTGAGTTAAATCTCAGCCTCCCTAACCAGACGTACAGTTGTCACAGCAACTGGAACTGGTCCAACAAATCATTGTCTTCAACAAGCAACTGGTTCTATCCTTTCCTTCTCTTATTTACAGTTGGTCCTTGTGAAGTCATTGCCAGCTTGCATTATATGTTTGTCTTCACTGTGTGACTGTTTGTTCTGATTGACTTCATACTATCTTCCATCCTGATCCATACTACCTAGCTGCTATTAGTCTTCGTGCCTTTACTTCATTGTATACTTGACTATGGCTTGCCTAGTGTAGTCTACCTTCCGCTGCATGTTTATAGGTTTATTTCTATCGTTTGTCTTCGAAACTTCAATGTTTTGAAGACTTTCATAAAAATCGCCTATTCACCCCCTCTAGTCGATCACTAGCACTTTCAGCACCGCCCCTTACTGCTCCCACCGCTGGCCAGGCCATCCCTCTACTCGCCAACATCCTTCCACTGTTGTGGCTTCGTCGCCTCCGGGTCATCCCTTCCTGGGTCTCGCCGTCGTCCATCGCGCTGGTGTTCTCGGCACGGCATGGTCAACATTGTCAACAAACGACAACATCGGAAGAGGGATGTACATGGAGAGGCTGAAAGTTGGGACCCACATGGTCCATGGCCGCACAGAAGCAAGTACCTCCTTATTACGCCAAAAAGAATGAATAATCATGCTGATAGCTCGGACCCACCAGCTATATCTTCGCACGCAAGGAAGTGCCTCCTTATTACAGAGAAAACAATGAATACCCCCCTGCTACCTGGGACCCACCATAGTGGGAGGCTGACTTGTGGGCCTACTAAGTTGACGCGGACGGATGGCTTTGTCAACTTAGTTAACAAACGATTCTATCACTAGTGACCATTGGATTGTTAACATCCAACGGTCGTCCTGCTTCTTCAACCTCTGATTTTCTTGCTCTAGCCATCCAAACAACCGCGTGCTATTGCCTCCCGTGGCCGGTTGCGATGCCGCGGAGGCCTCAGCGCCCCCTACTACTCCCATCGCTAGCCAGGCCCTGTGGCAACGGCAGCCTCACACCGCAGTCGAACCAATGAACCCTCGTACTCCTCTCCGCGTGGGCATCCACTGCCGCGTGTTCCTCGACTCCGCGTCGTCCCCTTCCTAGGCCTCACTGTCGTCCACTGCCATGGTGCTCTTGGTGCGGCGTGGTCAACGTGGTCAAGGAACGACTTCCATCGGAGGAGTACTGTACGTGGAGAGCCTGACAGCTGGGTCCACGGTAGAAGCAAGGAAGTGCCTCCTTATTACACGAAAAATAATGATTCCTCCACCTAACAGCAGCGACGCATCGCACAGGCACCGTATTTCGGAAAAAAACCGTTTCCCCACTGACTGTTGGGACCCACCAGCTACATCTTCGCATGCAAGGAAGTGCGTCCATATGATGGGAAAAAAATAAAGATTCGCCCCCTCACTGCTAGGACCCACTAGCTACATCTTCGCACGCAAGGAAGTGCCTGATGATAACCCACAAGTATAGGGGATCACAATAGTTTTCGAGGGTAGAGTATTCAACTCAAATTTATTGATTCGACACACGGGGAGCAAAAGAATATTCTCAAGTATTAGCAGTTGAGTTGTCAATTCAACCGCACCTAAAAGACTTAATATCTGCAGCAAAGTATTTAGTAGCAAAGTAATATGGAAGTAACGGTTGCAGTGGCAAAAGTAATAGTATTGGTTTTGTATTGATTGTAATAGTAGCAATGGTAAAGTAACTAAGCAAAGATCAATATGTTAAAAGCTCGTAGGCAATGGATCAGTGAGGGATAATTATGTCGGATGCGATTCCTCATGCAACGATTATAACATAGGGTGACACAGAACTAGCTCCAGTTCATCAATGTAATGTAGGCATGTATTCCGAGTATAGTCATACGTGCTTATGGAAAAGAACTTGCATGACATCTTTTGCCCTACCCTCCCATGGCAGCGGGGTCCTATTGGAAAGTAAGGGATATTAAGGCACCCTTTTAATAGAGTACCGGAACAAAGCCTTAACACTTAGTGAATACATGAACTCCTCAAACTGTAGTCATCACTGGGAGTGGTCCCGATTATTGTCACTTCGGGGTTACCGTATCATAACACATAGTAGGCGACTATTGACTTGCAAAATACAATCAAGAACTCACATATATTCATGAAAACATAATAGGTTCATATCTGAAATCATGGCACTCGGGCCCTGGTAACAAGCATTAAGCATAGCAAAACCATAGCAACATCAATCTCAGAACATAATGGATACTAGGGATCAAACCCTAACAAAACTAATTCGATTACATGATAAATATCATCCAACCCATCACTGTCCAGCATGCCTACGATGGAATTACTCACGCACGGCCGTGAGCATCATGAAATTGGTGATGGAGGAAGGTTGATGATGATGATGGCGACGGATTCCCCTCTCCGGAGCCCCGAACGGACTCCAGATCAGCCCTCCTGAGAGATATTAGGGCTTGGCGGCGGCTCCGTATCGTAAAACATGATGAATCCTTCTCCTTGATTTTTTTCTCCCCGAACATGAATATATAGAGCTGGAGTTGAGGTCGGTGGAGCCTCAGGGGCCCCACGAGACAGGAGGGCGCGCCCCCACCCTCGTGGACAGGTTGTGGGCCCCCTGGTGTTGATTTTTTTTTAAATTCCAAAAATATTCTCCGTGAAGTTTTAGGTCATTTTGAGAACTTTTATTTCTGCACAAAAATAACACCATGGCAATTCTGCTGAAAACTGCGCCAGTCCGGGTTAGTTCCATTCAAATTATGCAAGTTAGAGTCCAAAACAAGGTCAAAAGTTTTTGAAAAAGTAGACACGATGGAGACGTATCAACTCCCACAAGCTTAAATATTTGCTTGTCCTCAAGCAATTTAGTTGACAAACTGAAAGTGATAAAGAAAAAATTTTACAAACTCTGTTTGATCTTGTTGTTGTAAATATGTAAAGCTAGCATTCAAGTTTGCGGGAAAGATTATGAACAAACCATATCCACAATGACACTTAGGTCTCATGTTTACTCGTATCAATGGCATAATCAACTAGAGAGCAATAATAGTAAATCTTGGATGAAAACACTTTCTCAAAACAATCATAATATGATATAACAAGATGGTATCTCGCTAGCCCTCTCTGAGACCGCAAAAAATAAATGCAGAGCACCTTTGAAGTTCAAGGACTGACTAAACATTGTAATTCATGGTAAAAGAGATCCAGTCACAATCATACTCAATGTAAACTAATAGTAATGCATGCAAATGACAGCAGTGCTCTCCAACTAGTGCTTTTTAATAAGAGGATGGTGACTCAACATAAAAGTAAATAGATAGGCACTTCGCAAAGGGAAGCAGGGATTTGTAGAGTTTCCAGAGCTCGATTTTTGAATTAGAGATAAATAATATTTTGAGTTGTATACTTTCATTTCCAACATAACAATCGAGAGATCTCGATATCTTCCATGCTACACACATCATAGGCGGTTCCCAAATGGAATGGTAAAGTTTATACTCCCCCACCACCAACAAACATCAATCCATGGCTTGTCTGAAACAATGGGTGCCTCCAACTAACAACAATCCTGAGGGAGTTTTGTTTGCAATTATTTAATTTATGCTTGGGACTGGGCATCCTGGTTACTAGCCATTCTCTCATGAATGAGGAGCAGAGTCCACTCCTCGTGAGAATAACCCACCTTGCATGGAAGATATAGACAGCCCTAGTTGATACATGAGATATCCTTCGAGCTTTGGCTCGAAGAGCCCCTCAAAAATCTCTTCATCATTTTCTTTCTCTGGAAAATTTCTGAAATTTTTAGTGACTCAAAATATAAGTGAACAAAACTCAACAAGATTAATAGCAACTACTCCCACAAGTGCCTAGAGACTATGTCATACATTAAAAATACTTTTGAACACATAAATTTTACATGCAAGCTCAAGAACAGGGTCACCTAAACAGCAAAAATTTGCGATAAATAAAGCACTAGAACAAAAACTAATTGGACCATTGGAGGAGTCACATACCGAGGAACAATCCCCCAAAGCAGTTTTGTGAATGGAGCTTCGAGCAAGGAGATCGAAAATGGCAGCAAGATGAGCTAGAAATCGGGTTTGAGCTGGTGGAGGATTTTTTCTAGAGGAAGACGAAGTGTGTGGGTGTTGGAATAAGTGAAGGGGGCCCACGTGGGGTCCACGAGGCAGGGGGCGTGCCCAGGGCCCTCGTGGCCAGGTGGTGTGGCCCCCAGGTGTGTTCTCAGTGCCAATAATTCTTACATATTCTACGAAAAATCGTCTAAAATTTTCAGGGCATTGGGAGAACTTTTATTTTCGGTGTATTTTTTATTGCAAGGATAATCTAAAAATCAAACAAAAAATACTATTTTTGCTTTATTTAATCTAAATAACAGAAAGTAAAAAGAGGGTACAAAGAGTTGTGCTCTCTAACTTCATCCATCTCATGCTCATCAAAAGGAATCCACTAACAAGGTCGATCAAGTCTTATTAACAAACTCTTTCCGACTCGCATGAAACCGGAGAATTTTCGAATAACACTAAGTTACCTCAACGGGTATATGCACATCCCCAACAATAAAAATATCATATTTCTTCTTGACAGTAGGAAGAGGGAATTCAAAACCTCCAATAGTAATCGTTGGAATTTTTACAATAGAATTGATACTGTGAACTTGAGGTTGTTTCCTCGGAATGTGTACCGTATGCTCATTACCATTAACATGAAAAGTGGCATTGCCTTTGTTGCAATCAATAACAGCCCCTGCAGTATTCAAAAAGGGTCTACCAAGGATAATCGACATACTATCATCCTCGGGAATATCAAGAATAACAAAGTTTGTTAAGATAGTAACGTTTGTAACCACAACAGGCACATCCTCACAAATACACACACGTATAGCAGTTGATTTATTAGCCATTTGCAAAGATATTTCAATAGGTGTTAACTTATTCAAATCAAGTCTATGATATAAAGAGAGAGGCATAACACTAACACCGGCTCCAAGATCACATAAAGCAGTTTTAACATAGTTTCTTTTAATGGAGCATGGTGTTCGCGTCCTAGGAACGGGGTTCCCTAGACTTGCCTGCATGCGGCCTATGGCGTGGCTCCACTAGCGGCCCCGTATGGCCCATCTTCAGCAGCAAACAATCAAGACCCTCGCGAGGCGAACGACGCAAGACCTCCTCGGGGGCGGCCTCACCAGGCCGGCTCACGAGGGGCGGAGAGATCAAGGCGGGGGGCACCTCAAGAGGTCCCCGTGACACAAGCCATGACGACCAAGGCCAGGCGGGCACCAGTGTGTGCAGTGTCCTCATTTCCTCTTTGGTGCTAAAGGGACAGACGCAGGCGAGGAGTCTCGAAGCATCAGGCAAAGGTTTCGATATTGATGCAACAAGACCAAGACCAGCAGGACGGTAGGATGGAGGTCACCGTGGAACCCAGGACGGCGTCAGCACCACAGCCTTTGGCAAGCGAAGACCACCTTTTGTCAGGACAGCTTGTACTAATTGTCTCCCTTCAAATTTGGTTGTTGTGGGATCTCTTCCCGCGTACATTTGGGAAGAGGGGCAGGGCCTCTATAAATAGGACTAGCCACCACCAAAGCAAGGGACAGACATTCAGACCATCCTCAAGCATACCAGCTCATCGAGCTCAAGAACACCTCTCCTCAGGAGACTGTTCGTCCCTTGTACTTGTTCATCCTCAGCCCAAGAGGCAATCCACCACACCACACTAGAGTAGGGTAGTACACCACAACAGTGGCCCAACCAGTATAAACCCTGTGTCCTTTGTTCTGCGAGCTCAACGTGCTCAGCTATGAGATAGTGGTGAGAGTGTGAGCTAGAGGGGGAGAGATCTTCATGTGCACCCCAGAGTTTGAACCTCAAGGATAAATGTCGTAACCCGCAATCCGACATTTGGTGCGCCAGGTAGGGGTGCACCGAAGCCTCTCTTCCATCAGCAGACCCGCCAACGCTCTTCAGCGCCGATGTCCGGCGACACGAGGGCCGACGCCGACCACTGGGCAGCTTGGCCAGCCCGGGAAGCATCGTCCGCCCAAGAAGACCTCGACTCCGTGCTCCAGGCGGCATGCGCACCGCCAAACATCATGTGGCGCGGGCGGCGTGGTCTGGTGCCTTCCACCCTTACCACACGGCGCACGCGGGCCGCCACAAGGGCCTCAAGCTACGCCACGGCAACGGCGCCACACACCCGACGGGAACAAGCGAACATGAGGGCCACGCTCACAGTAGCGTGGGAGCTGCTGCGGTGCCGACTGAGGGAGAGCGGTCGGGATGCATTGCTGGAGCGTGTTGCCGAGCTGTTGGATGCCGCAGACAGGGGTATGCCACCTTTCTGCTCCTTGCTTATGCGTCATGCTGCGGCCAGATCGCACGGTGGGCCTTGCCGCGCCCGCGCGCCCCCTGGCGCACCAGGAAGTTTCATCGGCACTGGTGCAACCAGCGGCGCTGGACACCCAACCACACCCGTGCCTCCACCGATGGGCGCAGGCATAAGCATTGCCACCCATGGCCCTAGCAGGATGCCGCCCTACCATCCTCAGAGCGGCGCGCTATGTCGGACACCATGGAGCGTGGGGCACTTCAGCGAGGTTTCTGGGGCGACGGCTCCAGAGGCCTATGTGCCCCGCATGGTGGACCAGGAGTACATGCCGGAAGATGACCCCGGCTGGTTCCTCGAGCCGGGACGGGAAGAGGAGATGCTAGAAGTTGAGGCCTTCTAGGAGCCACCTGGGAGCCTCGCCGACCACGCCGGCGACAACAACTACAGGGTACCACTAATCTCTCAGGAGCAGGCTTACGCTAACCATGGGTCACAAGTGAATCAGGTCACAACAGTGGACGACTGCCCCAGCACGGCATCCCCCTTCCACCAGGGGAAGCGCACTGGAGGCTACGTGGGAGGAGCCAGGAGCAAGGCCCCTCCCCGCATCGCATGGAGCAAGGCGTCCCCCGGAGGTAGGTCCTCTGCCGGGGAGGCACTAGCGAGCCTTCGCCCCAGCAGAGGGCCCGTGGTCACCGAGGGCGCAGCTAGCGTCCCCATTTCCCCTTGGCATCGTCCTGGTTTCCGGATGCCCGAATGGTGGACGAGGGAGGCGCATGGCGGGGCCCTCGCCTGGCGATATGAAGCAAGGCTCACGCTTGTGAAGGTCTCCACTCGTGACACTCTCACGTAATAATGAGTGGGGCTGTACACACTCCGGAGTCTCCGGAGTGCCGCCCTCGGGCCGCGGGGGCTCCCGCCCACGTCCTAGTTGAAGCACCATGCTCCACGCTGTCCATCGACACTGTCCCCCAATGACTATGCTCACGGCCAATGAAAGCACTTAGCTCTGTGCTGGTGAGAAGACAAGAAGAGTAGCTAGGTGCCGGACGCGACCATTTGCTTTTGACATTTTTTCTATAACTCAGACTTGCAGCTTTTGATCTTGAATTTGAAGTTGCATTTCCATTAGAAATCGTGGGGGCATCCTTTGTTGTTCGCGTTGATTTCGTGAGTTTCTGGATTCATGTTTTGTTTGAGATTTACGTCCGCTATGTCCCCCCCCTTTTTGAAAACCTCGCGAGTGGGGGCTGGCAGCAGCGTGTGCGCACTACACACACATTATTGGTGCTCACTTCTCGCGAGGCCCTCTTGAGTGGACCGGCGGACCCCTCAGGAAACCAAAACCTCACGAGCTCATGAGGGGCCCCACTTAGAAGGACACATCTGCAGCTGCTAAATCAGATTGCTTGACTAAACCAATGTAAGTTACGACAGCAAGCCTGCAAGGGGTGTCACGAGCACGCAAAAGTGCGCTTTAAGCATAAGCCTAAGGAATAAAGTGGTAGTCTATTTACATGAGGAGCTTCCCCTCCCCAAAATGCTCTTACATCATGAGGGGTCATACACAAGCTTTTGCTTGCAGGTTCAAAATAAAGGAGCGCAGGCTCAGTCGGACATATCGCTCGCCTCTTCTCCCGAATCGCTTTCGGACAGGCTGTTGGCGTCTTCGCTGTCGCCGTCTTCACCGCCACCAACCATGCCGCCATCCACCATGTCACCCTCATCCGCCGCGACCACCACCGCGTCGTCATCAGAAGAAAAGGCTCTAACTAGAGCATCCACATTGTCATCCACCCAGTGCGCTAGGTTGCCCCGAATGACCTCAGGCACTGGGCCAATGGCGGCGGCAAAATTTTAAGTCAGGATTGGTCTTCAGGAGATGGCTGAAGACGTGGGAGAATGCGCGCCCGAGGAGGCCCCGACTCTTTTCGTCCACAAGTTCGCGAGCCCTCTCAGCTCGGCTCTCTAGGCGCTTCACAACATCGTCGAAGAAGCGAAGCTGGCTGGCGTAGTCCTCGGCGTGTGGGTGGGAAGCGTGCTCATCACAGATGGTACCAAGCACCTGATTAGCCCTTGTACTGAGGTCCCGAAGCATGGGAACATGCTTGCATAGTAGCGTCTGCCGGCGAAGCACCTGCTCTCTACTATGTTGTGCGAAGGACTCGGCGCTGGCAACCCGCTGTTGAAGAGAGAGCAGCTCGGCACGGCAGGAGGCCAGGTCAGCCTACACTGAGATCAAGGCAACTGCGGCGGCTTTCTTGCGCTGTTCCGCCTCGGCCAGCCCTGACCTGAGGGCAGCGGTCCTTCCCATAGCTTCGGCTTCCATGAGCTTCAGCTTCAGGCCGTACCTGCCAGCAAGATCCGCGTGAGCCTCGGCCACCCTGCGGTCGACCTCCTCCTGGGCCCTGGCCTCGCGCGCATCGAAAACATCCTCTGCTTCGGTGACTTGGCGCTCCCTTGTCTCCAACCACTCAAGCTCAAGGCTGCGCTCCGTAGCCTCCAGCAACAGTGCTTCCTCGCGCCTTGAGATATCCTCCTTGTCGGACGGTGCGCCCTTCATCGACGCCAAGGCAACCCTACGCACCTCCACCTGCTGCTCCAGGGAGGCGTTCAAGGCCTGGAGCTCCCGCCTGCGCTCCTCGTCGGCCACGCGGTGATTGTCCGCGTCCCTAGCCTCCTCCAAGGCCTGGGTGCTGGCCTCCCACGGGGTTGCCAGGGATGCCTCGGCCTTCGCATTAGCGTGCTCACGCTGGTGGCGCCCGAGGTTGATAGCCACCTCCAGTCGATGCCACTCCTCCACCAGCCGGAGACCTTCGGCTTCAAGGCAAGCGTCAACGTCCACGAGTTCTCCGCCGAGCCGGCCCAGCGCGCCCATTGCCTCCTGAAAGAGCTCGTGGTGGATGACACCCCGCTCAAGCGCGAACTTAAACGCATGACCAGGTCCATCCCCCGCAGCAGGGGTTGCCGAAGGGATCCGAAGCGGCTCGCTCCCTCCGAATAGGCGGCTGGAGGCCGCCGCTTCCCCAGTCACCGTCCGGGCCTCGGCGGGGGCCCGGATGGGAGAGGGCCCATTGCTCGAAGAAGAAGCCAGGATCAAGGTCATCCAGTCGCCATCTACGACCAGGGGTGGAGCCCTTGGCACACCCCCCACACCCCAGACCGGGCCACGAAGGAAGGGCAGCAGGAACGCAGGATCAAGGCGCCAGGCTCGCACACCCATCTCCCCCGCCGATCTTGCTTCGGGCGCGGCTGGCTGGCGTGAGACGCTTAGAGTCAACGGAGGGCCCGAGGCAGGAGGAGGTCGCTCTTCTGAAGATCTCGTCACCCTGGTGAAAGGGGGCCTGTAGAACCACGATCAGAAGAGAAGATGGCACATAAGAAATTACGAAGGTAAGGTACTCACTCGTCCATGGCAACATACTTCCTCTGCTTCAATGCCCGGAAGGCATCATCGCTGCAGCTAGAAGACCCCTTCCTCTTGCGGAGGGCATCGAAGTCCACTCGGAGCCGGCCGAAGCCCTGGACGCGCCCACATCGCTGGGCACGGCTGGTGAGGCTCCTGAGGGGATGACCTCGGGAGTGCTGGGCTAAGGGGACCCCTCGGGCTCTACCTCAGGATGTCCTGGCAGGGCTTCGTGGGCTTCGGCCTTGGGAGCAGTGGATCGTGTCGCCCCCTCAACCGCCACCTCAGGGCGAAGGTCGTGAGCCCCGGGAGATGGCGCCTCGGGAGCCTCGAGCGGGGTCGGCACCGCGACAGTCGCATCTCCAGCCCTCGGCAGCACTCCTCCCCCACCCCCCCTCCCCACCCCCCGCACCACTCTCAGGGCGAGGTCAGCACTAGCGGCAAGGAGGGGAAACACGTAGACGGGGTTCTCGCGAGGCCCTTCAAGGCCGACTGGACCCAGCCCTCACTCATTGAAGGGGGGCATCTACCCTGCGAACTCCACCCTGTTTGAGCAACAGTACAAGAGACAACCCTCCTGCGGCATGTCGGCTGGCGAAGGGTCGCCCGTCAGGACCTTGAGCACCATTTGTCACGCCTCAAGCAGAAGCTCGGACTCATGGAGCCTCGTATGATCCTTGCTGCCGGACAAGGCCCACATCGGTCGACAATGGCGCTGGAGTGGAGCGACGCGACGTTGGAGGAACTCCTTCATCACCATGGGCGCAGTCACGCCGAGATCCTTTAGCCTCTTCAACCGGTTCTAGACAAAGGCAAGGCATGGGTAAGCGAGCCTCTCGTGACCCCAGCTGGAGCTGGGGACGGCGGGTGCCAAAGGGGGCGAGAGAAGGGGGTTGAGCATGCCGACGTCCATGAACACCCACCGTGTCCGAAACCCGCTCGCAGATGGTGGGAGCTCAGAGTCAATCCCCGAGCCGGCCGTCACAGCCACGGCCTGGAAGCTCAGGCATCCCGAGCATTTACGTGGATCAGTCAGGTGCAGCGAGAAGAAATGGCGCAGTAGGGCCATGGAAGGAGCAATGCCCACCATGGCCTCGCAGACAAAGGCGAAAACAGCAAGAAGGGAGACATATTGGGGATCTAGGTGCAGCATATGGATCTGATAGTGGGAAAGCACGACGTTGAAGAAGGAGGAAAAGGGGGGAACCAGGACCCTCGCGAGGGGCCAAGCCTCGCGAGGCGGATGATGCAAGACCTCCTTGGGGGCGGCCTCACCAGGTTGGCTCACGAGGGGCAGAGAGATCAAGGCAAGGGGCACCTCATGAGGTCCCCATGACGCAAGCCATGACGACGATGGCCAGGAGGGCACCAGCTCACACTGTGTCCTCGTTTCCTCTTTGGTGATAAAGGGACAGACGCAGGCGAGGAGTCCCGAGGCATCAGGCAATGGTTTCCATATCTGTGCAACAAGACCAAGACCAGTAGGATGGCGGGATGGAGGTCACCATGGAGCCCAGGATGGCGTCACCACCAGAGCCTTTGGCAGGCGAAGACCACCATTTGTCAGGATAGCTTGTACTAGTTGTCTCCCTTCAAAATTGGCCATTCTAGGATCCCTTCCCACCTACATTTGGGAAGAGGACCAGGGCCTCTATAAATAGGACTAGCCACCACCATAGCAAGGCAGATACATTCAGACTATCCTCAAGCACACCATCTCATCGAGCTCAAGAACACCTCTCCTCAGGAGGCTGTTCGTCCCTTGTACTTGTTCATCCTCAGCCCAAGAGGCAATCCAGCACACCACACTGGAGTAGGGTATTACACCAAAACGGTGGCCCAAACCAGTATAAACCCTGTGTCCTTTGTTCTGCGAGCTCGACATGCTCAACTCTGAGATCGTGGTCAGAGCGTGAGCTAGAGGGGGAGAGATCTTCGTGCGCACCCTAGAGTTCGAACCTCAAGGGTTTTGCCGGAACCGGCAATCCGACACATGGTATAGTTGGTACTCCTGGATCTCCAAGTTTCTTTCGTATTACACCCTTAATAGTATAATTAGCAAGCATGGTGGAAATTTCAGCTTTCGGTATCTTTCTTTTATTTGTAACAATATCTTTCATGTACTTAGCATAAAGATTCATTTTAAGCATATCAGTCATTCGCATACGCAGAAAGATAGGTCTAATCATTTCAGCAAAGCGCTCAAAAACCTCATCATCCTTTTTCTTGGATGGTTTAGGAGGAAAGTTCATGGGTTTCTGAACCCGTGGTTCTCTTTCTTTATCGTGCTTCCTAGAAACAAATTCTCTCTTATTATAACATTGATTCTTTGATTGTGCATTATCAACATCAACAACAGGTTCAATCTCTACATCATTGTTATTGCTAGTTTGAGCATCAACATGAACATCATTGTAAACATTATCACTAGGTTCATGTTCATTACCAGATTGTGTTTCAGCATCAGAGATAGAAATATCATTGGGATTCTAAGGTGTGTCAACAACGGGTTCACTAGAAGCATGCAAAGTCCTATCATTTTTCTTTTTCTTCTTCTTAGAAGAACTAGGTGCATCAACATTAGTTCTTTGAGAATCTTGCTCAATTCTCTTAGGGTGGCCTTCAGGATACAAAGGTTCCTGAGTCATTTTACTCCCTCTAGTCACAACTGTAACAACATTTTCATTTTTCTTATTATCTAATTCATTGTGCAAATCATTCTGAGATTTAAGCACTTGTTCTACTTGAGTGGTAACCATAGAAGCATGTTTACTAATAAGTTTAATCTCACCTTTAACTCTGGACATATAATCACTCAAGTGTTTAATCATATAAGCATTATGTTTCAATTGTCTACCAACATAAGCATTGAATTTTTCTTGTTTAACAATAAAATTATCAAACTCATCCAAGCACTGGCTAGCAGACTTATTATGAGGAGTATCACCTTCATCAAATCTATAGAGACAATTTACCTTCACTATCTTCAGCTTTAATACTTTTTTCTTTCATAGATTTCTTTGCCTCTTGCATATCTTCCGGACTGAGAAATAGAATACCCCTTTTCTTTGGAGTTGGCTCGGGAAGTGTCCAATCATTATCATTACTCAACATACTATTCAATAGCAATTCAGCTTGATCAACAGTTTTTCCCTGAAAACACAACCAACACAACTATCCAGGTGGTCTTAGGAAGCATCGGTTAGTCCATTATAAAAGATATAAAGTATTTTATTTTTCTTGAGAGGATGATCAGGCAAAGCATTAAGTAATTGGAGAAGCCTCCGCCAAGCTTGTGGGAGACTCTCTTCTTCAATTTGCACAAAATTATATATTTCCCTTAAGGCAGCTTGTTTCTTATGAGCGGGGAAATATTTAGCAGAGAAGTACTAAATCATATCCTGGGGACTACGCACACAACCAGGATCAAGAGAATTAAACCATGTTTTAGCATCACCCTTTAATGAGAACGGAAATAACTTAAGGATATAGTAGTAACGAATTTTTTCCTCGTTAGTGAATAGGGTGGCTATATCATTTAATTTAGTAATGTGCCACAACAGTTTCAGATTCATAGCCATAAAAAGGACCAGATTCAACCAAAGTAATTAACTTGGGATTGACAGGGAAATCATAATCCTTGATACAGATAGGTGAAGTAGCAAAAGCAGGGTCATATTTCATTCTAGCATTCAAAGATTTTTCTTTCAGCTTAGCTAACAATTTCTTAAGATCATATCTATCATTGCAAGCTAAAAAGTCTCTAGAAGTTTCTTCATCCGTAACATAACCTCCAGGCACAACTGGTAATTCATATCTAGGGGGAGAAAATCTTCATCATCACTTTCAGCAATATTATCAGTTTCTATATTTTCATTCTCTCTAACCCTAGCAAGTTGTTCATCAAGAAATTCACCTAATAGCACAGTATTATCAAGCATAGAAGTAGTATCATCATAAGTATCATGCAAAGCATAAGTGGCATCATCAATAACATGCGACATATCAGAATGAATAGCAGGAGTAGGTGTTGCAAATTTACTCATGACAGAAGGTGAATCAAGTGCAGAGCTAGATGGCAGTTCCTTACCTCTGCTCATAGTTGAGGGAAAATATTGGTTCTTTCATCTTTCAAGTTTCTCATAGTGATCAATAGATATAAATCCCAAGTGACTCAAAGAATAGAGCTATGCTCCCCGGCAATGGCGCCAGAAAATAGTCTTGATAACCCACAAGTATAGGGGATCGCAACAGTTTTCGGGGGTAGAGTATTCAACCCAAATTTATTGATTCGACACAAGGGGAGCCAAAGAATATTCTCAAGTATTAACAGTTGACTTGTCAATTCAACCACACCTGAAAGACTTAATATCTGCAACAATGTATTTAGTAGCAAAGTAATATGGAAGTAACGGTAGCAGTGGCAAAAGTAATATTATTGGTGTTGTAGTGATTGTAACAGTAGCAACGGTAAAGTAACTAAGCAAAGATCAATATGTGAAAAGCTCGTAGGCGATGGATCAGTGATGGATAATTATGTAGGATGCGATTCCTCATGCAATGGAAATAACATAGGGTGACACAGAACTAGCTCCAGTTCATCAATGTAATGTAGGCATGTACATATAGTATACGTGCTTATGGAAAAGAACTTGCATGGAATCTTTTGTCTTACCCTCCGGTGGCAGCCGGGTCCTATTGGAAACTAAGGAATATTAAGGCCTCCTTTTAATAGAGTACCGGAACAAAGCATTAACACTTAGTGAATACATGAACTCCTCAAACTATAGTCATCATCGGGAGTGGTCCCGATTATTGTCACTTGGGGGTTACCATATCATAACACATAGTAGGTGACTATTGACTTGCAAAATAGGATCAAGAACTCACTTATATTCATGAAAACATAATAGGTTCATATCAGAAATCATGGTAGTCAGGCCCTAGTGACAAGCATTAGGCATAGAAAAGTCATAGCAACATCAATCTCAGAACATAATGGATACCAGGGATCAAACCCGAACAAAACTAACTCGGTTACATGATAAATCTCATCCAACCCATCACCATCCAGCAAGCCTATGATGGAATTACTGATGCACGACGGTGAGCATCATGGAATTGGTAATGGAGGAAGGTTGATGATGAGGATGGCGATGGATTCCCCTCTCCGGAGCCCTGAACGGACTCCAGATCAGCCCTCCCGAGAGAGATTAGGGCTTGGTGCCGGCTCCGTATCGTAAAAGATGATGAATCCTTCTCCTTGATTTTTTTCTCCTCGAACGTGAATATATAGAGTTGGAGTTAAGGTAGGTGGAGCCTTAGGGGGCCCACAAGACATGGGGACGCGCCCCCCATCCTCGTGGACAGGGTGTGGGCCCCTAGTGTTGATTCTTTCGCCAGTATTTTTTATAAATTCCAAAATTATTCTCCGTGAAGTTTCAAGTCATTCTGAGAACTTTTATTTCTGCACAAAAATAACACCATGGCAATTCTACTAAAAGCAGCGTCAGTCCGGGTTAGTTCCAATCAAATCATGCAAGTTAGAGTCCAAAACAAGGTCAAAAGTGTTTGGAAAAGTAGATGCGATGGAGACGTATCAACCGACAGTCGTGACCCACCTGGTCGAAGAGTACGTAGCTTTGTCATTCTGGTCGCGAATGTGTACGTACATACGATTGGTATGTTTGCAGTCTGCAGCGATGAACCATGGCCGTGTAAGGAAGGGCACGTGTCATAGTAGAGGTGCGCATGTAGCATGTACACATATGTACAGCGGCCAGGGTGCAAGAAAGTAAATACGCCCACGTACGTACATACGGGCGGGGTCTCGGACGCCTACTCGCGCATACGTATGACTAGGGCTCGTGTACATGGCTGGGTCGGAATGGAGAAACTACGTCATCGTCGTGTTCATGGGGAGGCAACAGAATGCATCGTGTTCATCAGGAGCCAACCGGCTTGGACGGAACAGCCGATCGAAACGAGGCCTGGCGTACCGCAAAACGTAGGAAACGACATTGTGTTCGACCGGCAACGATCGAAACGGGATCCTGTTCATCATGAGGGGTTTGGCATACAACAAAACAGAGGAAACCGACTTCTCTTGGACCTCCTACGGTCGAAACGGGGTCCTGTTGATTGGGAGGGTGTGGTGTACCGCAAAACGGAGGAAACATACTTGTGTTGGAGCGCTATGGTCGAAACGGGGGTCCTCTTCATCGGGAAGGGTGTGGCATACCGCAAAACGGGACTCCATGGGATACTGTTCATCTCCACCGACGACCTCCTCCAGCCTCCACGGGCTGCTGTTCATCCACCATCGACCTCCTCCAGCCTCCACCTGCGACTGTTCATCTACGAGCTCCTATTCATCCAGCCTCCACCGCTCCTCCACCGGCTACTATTCAACCAGCCCTCTCCACGGGGTCCTGTTCAACCACCCCTCCACGGGCTACTGTTCATCCAGCCCTCCACCGGCTATTGTTGAACCAGCCCTCCACGAGGTCCTGTTCATCCAGCCCTCCACGGGGTCCTGTTCATCCACCCCCAACCGGCTCGATTGGGGTCCTGTTCATCTAGCGGCAACAACCTCTACTACCACGGGGTCCTGTTCATCCAACCCCCCACCGGGAACTGTTCATCCAAACCCACCCAACAATGCTCATTGTTCATCAAGGGAAGGAAGCAGTGGGGTTCGATCGGCTTCAGTTAGCAGCAGTAGCAAAGGAATCACTCGGGTTCAAGTAACAGCAAGGGATCGATCGCTCGGGTTCAGTTAACAGCAAGGGATCAACCGCTCGGGGTCAGTAACATAGCTAGTGCAATTGCTCGCATTTAGTTAGAGCCCAATGCCTCTCTTGGGTTTAGTTAGAGCGCAACGCCTCGCACACACGCATGTACGTACGAGAGAAACACGCATCGCTCGGCCCCGGCCACCCACCGTAACCGGGAACTCCCCCAATATTTTCCTCGCCGTCGCTTCTAACACGGTTTTTTCCGTCATGGACGGCCCAAAGAATGTCATGCAGTTGCGTCTCCGGCCCGCCCAGCACGAAAAACCCATTTTCGGTCATGATTTTTTGTCATAGAAGTAGGATCCCACCACATCTATGATGATATCAGGTTTTGTCACAATTATCGTCATAGAAGTGTCATAAGCATGACAGAAAAAATTTGTTCGTCCGAAAATGTCACGGATGTGTCTTTTTTTGTAGTGCTAGTGGCGCTTACAAAGCTTCATGTGATGCTCCTACATCATCAAGTGAGAAACAAGTCTTCAATGAGGAATTAAGCCTAATGGTGAAGAACTTCAACAAGTTCTACAAGTGTATAAGCAAAGAAATAAGTTCCATGTCATGGTCCTACAATGACAAAAGATCTTCTAGTCGTGAACATAATTGCTACAATTGTCGAAGACCCGGACACTACTCCAATGAGTGTACGACCCCTTACAAAAGAAGAGAAAACTCACCTAAATGGAGAAGTAGAAGAGAAGAATCACCTCCAAGAGAGAGAAGGTGTAGAGATGATCGTTATAAACGAAGAACCTCTCGCAGAAGCAAGGATTCGAAAAGGAAGGTCAAGTCATCAAGGAGCTATACAAAATGAAGACATCAAGCTCATGTTGGTGAATGGGTATCCGGTTCCAACTCCGACAACCACTCCGAGAGAAGTTATCACTCTGACTCTGAATATACTGAAGATGAAGGTGTTGCCGGTCTTGCACTTGTGTCATCCAACTCCTACGACATATTTGATTCACCTAATGAAGGGACTGGAAGATGCTTCATGGCTAAAGGCCCAAAGGTATCACACCCCGAGTATGTTGACTTCAATAGTGATGAAGATGATTTTCTAGGTGATGATGATTAACTTGTTGACAACTCTAGTGATGAAAACTATGATGAACATTCTACTAATCATGCTAATCAACATAAAACGAATGATGATGATAAGAAGGAGATTGAGCGTCTAACTAAAGAACTAAGCACTCTTAATTTAGCTCATGAAACTAACTTAGAAGATCATCGAGAGCTTCTAAAGACTCATGAGAAGCTATGCTTTGAAAAGCTCAATCTAGAGCAAGAGCATGGGTTCTTAAAAGCAATCAATGATGATCTTCATAAGAAAAGTTCTTCTTACATTGCCAAGCGTTTACTCTTGTCTACTTACATGCCACAAGTAAAATCTAGCAACAAGAGTAAGAAAGATTCTTCTTCTAGTAGTAACAATAATCATGTTAAATCCAATGTTGTTGCTTCTAGTAGTTCTCTTGATTCCTCTAATGATTCTCTTAGCCATGTTACACTTGAGCAAGAAAATAGCTTATTGAAGGGAATTATAGAGAAAGGTGTTTACAAGAGCCTTGCCGGAAGTAAGCAATTTGAGGAAATTATACGCAAGCAAGGAAGGCACCGGAAGAATCAACGTGTTGGTTTTGAACAAAAGTTCAATGCCAATAGAGTTGAGTGGGAAGAAGATCAATACCCCAAGACGAATTTTGTTCCTCAATAATAGAAGTATGATCCTACTTCCTTTAAAGGAACACAAGCTCAAGATGATCTTCCACCACACGGACACAAGCTAAAAGGCAAGGATAAGCTTCAAGTTTAGATTGATGCATTTGAAGAAGCTCCTAAGGACTTGGTCAAGTGGCTTCCCAAGACTACATCAAGTTCTAATTCATCAAGTACGACTACAACTCCAAGGATTCCCATCAAGATGACGTGGATCCCGAAGAAGAAGAACTAGAGAGTTCTTGAGGGTGACTCCGCCAACATACTTCACTCATATTCATATTGGCAAGGACAAGTGCAATCAACTTTCACATCTTACACTAGTTCAAGGAGTCACAAACCCTCTTGTTGTAAGTTAAGGGATAAGGTAACATAATGTTTTCATGGATATCATCTTGTGTGTACTTCACTCTATTTCTATGGATATCCTTGTATATTCCATGTGGGACTAACCCATGTAGGCATTGAAAGTGCAACTCACTCCAACGGATTGCTCCAAATGATCTACATCAACATTGAGCATCTACATCTTCAACACCTACATGATGTCATCATCGAAAAAACCCAAGGTTAGTTCATCCCTCTTACGGGGATATCACATCTAGGGGAGATTTACTTTAAGAATTGAGCTAAAGCAACTCTAATGGTGTGAACACAACAATGCTTTATGTAAAAGTGGTAACCCCACTTGTGCTTAAACGATGAGTATGACCTACGTTCTCATTTGACTCCTCAGTCAATATACTCATATATAGATGACCTGGTCATCGCCAATTGCTTGATAGATGCTAGAGTGTTCGTGCATGCTTTGCCACATATTTTATTTACCATCTTATTGTGTGAGCATGTTGAGTGCATATTTTTCTCATTCGAGGACATCCATTTGTTGCTTTGTTTGTTTGGTCTTTTCTTTTGCCAAATGGATGGAAAAGAATGCCTAAGAACTCCCTATAGCTATCTATGCTTTTCTCATCTCAAACTCTATTCATGCTACATCACAAAGTTTGATCAAGTCAAATTCGAACCCTCTGGGTGAGGAGCACTCGGAGCCACCAATTCGTCATAGACTTAAATTTCCAAAACCTCTTATTGTATTTTGGTCTGACCGATTCATTCCTTTTGGTCATACCAACTTCTTTGAGTTGATCTAGGTTTCAATCTTGGTGCAACCGATTTGAATAGTTCGGTCACACTGAGTTTCATTAACCGCTTGCGATTCTGCATCTCAGTGCCACCGAGTCGTTCCAGTCGGTCACACCGACAGGGTCTGGATATATATACCCACGGGTCGAATTTTGGAAATTTCTCCGAAACCCTTCGCCCGCGCCTGTCCACCTCTGCCGACTCGAGGTCTCTGTATCATCTCCTCTGTCGCTAGTGACCTCCTGCCGCTTTTCTCCTCCACCGTTAATGGAATCTTCGCTGCCGTTGTTGCCATAGCGACTTCGCCACCGAGTGAGGGCATGAACTCGACCTCTTTGTGCATTCTTCAATCTGATTCTTAGCATAGAGATCAATGACATGAATCTTCCCATGTTTGAGATACTTCTATCCAATCAGAAACTCTGTTAGATAGTTTTGATTCGAAAACTTAGGGTTATGTTTCCCCCGAATTCATCTCGGACCGACCGAGTTGTAGAAATCGGTCTCACCAATTTTTCCTAGGCCATTGCACTTGTGATTTTCGGTCTGACCGAAACTTACAAATTGGTGTGACCGATTTCGATTCTCAGTGAAACCCTAGCAATCTCAGAGTCACCGAATTATGTCTCGGTTTGACCGATTTAAGTAGTTTAGACTCTAATATTGCTTTGGTGTCACCGAGTTTAACAAATCGGTAGCTCCAAGATGACTTCTGTAGAAAAATAGAACTATGTTTTTGACGCATTTGTTTTACAAAATCTCTGCACTTTGTGATGCTCATCCACTCTATCTCAACTATATCTATTCACAGGGTCAGCTTTCAGCTTTCAAGCATGTCAAACAAGAGTGACAGCCAAAACAGGTCTGAGGAACAGGTTCACTTGAGTGAGAGCAATAGTCCCTCAAGCAGCTATAATGAGGGTAGCAGAAGCACCCCAAGCAACTTGCCAAAAGCTGCAACCAGGACAAGGAGGAAGAGAAACTTAGAATCAGAGGATGAAGATTTTGTTGTTGCTGAGGAGGAAGTCACTTCAAGGATAAAGGTTGACAAGAAAGAGTTTGGTACAACAGCTTCAACCGATCCTGAATTGCACAAGAAGGCTCCTGTCAAGAGAGTGCCAATGTCCAAAGCCAGAGCCTCTACTCTTGAAATCTCCAAGTCAACAGAAAAAGAGGTTGCTGGGGGCAAAAAGAGGAAAGAAAGGGTCAAGAAGACCATGGCTAAGGTTGTAGGAAAGCCATCTATGGTGATGCAATTTGATGAGGAAGAGGATGATGATAAAGAAGATGCTACACCAGCACCCAAAACTCAGAAGTTGATGGGGGATGCCATAAAGTCAGCGGTTGCTCCATCAAAGCCCAAGACTGCCCCCAAGGCTGCTACTGCTCAAGCTTCTAAGTCTACACCAAAGATAAGCACTAGGAACATATCAGCTGTTGAAAAGAACAAGGCCAAGTGCCTGAAGTGGAAGAAGAAGAAGAAGAAGCCCAAGTTCTTAGAAAACTCAAGCCCAAGATTCCTGACCATGAAGATACACATCTAGTTGCTGAGAACATGAAGATAAGGAAGGATGCAGGTCTCAGGCTATAGAGGCAGACAGACCCATATGCCACCAGAAGAAGGACTGCTGTGGACTACAGGTTTCATATTAAGGAACAACAAGATTTCTATGAGACTGTCCTCCTAGACAAGAAGCCCGTCGTTTGTGACATGAAATGGGTTGATTGAATGTTCATTGACAGCAATGAAGATCATTTGCCTGGAGTGCATGCGAGATTCAGGAGGAATGGAGTTGATGCTTTTGTGGGTCAGAAATTGACCAAATGGAATGATGAGTTGATCATGCAGTTTTATTCCACATCTCACTTCTACCCAGATGGCAAGATTACATGGATAACTGAGGGTATAAGGTACCAATCTTGCATTGCTGAGTGGGCAAAACTGATAAATGCTCTAGCAGAAGCAGATGATGATACTGATGTGTATGCCAAGCCTATAAAACATCACAACTCTAAGGCACACATGTACAACGAAATTGCTGGCAATGCCTTGGAAACACATAAGTTTGGCTCGGTGTATTACCTTCTGTCAGGGCTGCCAACAATCAACACCATCCTTAGGCACACATTGTTGCCCAAGTCTGGAGATCACAGGATGATCAGAGGGCACTCCATCAACTTGCTACACATGTTTGATGTGCGAGAGAAATTCAAAGTGATGAGTTTGATTGTTGAGACCATTAAGAGGAATGTAGCTGACCAAAAGAGATCATTTGGCTATGCTCCACACATTCAGATGCTCTTGAATTCCAAGATGGGCACAAGAATATATCTGTTGGATGAAGAGCACCTTCCCTTGAGGCCTGATTTTGAGGATAATACTGTTGTGATGGATGCTTCACATCCAACTTATATTGAGTCTCAAGAGAAGAGAGAGAAGGCACATGCTGAAAAAGCTTCAAAGATACCAGATCCTTCTTGTCAGTGTCAAAACCGGCGGATCTCGGGTAGGGGGTCCCAAACTATGCGTCTAAGGCGGATGGTAACAGGAAGAAGGGGACACGATGTTTACCCAGGTTCAGGCCCTCTTGATGGAGGTAATACCCTACGTCCTGCTTGATTATTCTTGATGATATGAGTATTACAAGAGTTGATCTACCACGAGATCGTAGAGGCTAAACCCTAGAAGCTAGCCTATGGTATGATTGTATGTTGTCATATGGACTAAACCCTCCGGTTTATATAGACACGGGATGAGGCTAGGGTTACACAAGGTCGGTTACAAGGGAGGAGATATACACATCTGTATTGCCTAGCTTGCCTTCCACGCCAAGGAGAGTCCCATCCGAACACGGGACGAAGTCTTCAATCTTGTATCTTCATAGTCCAATAGTCCGGCCAAAGGATATAGTCCAGTTGTCCGGAGACCCCCTAATACAGGACTCCCTCAGTAGCCCCTGAACCAGGCTTCAATGACGATGAGTCCGACGCGCAGTATTGTCTTCGGCATTGCAAGGCGGGTTCTTCTCCAAATACTTCATGGAAGATTTTTGAACACAAGGATAGTGTCCGGTTCTGCAAAACATGTTCCACACCCCACCATAGAGAGAGTAATATTTCCATAAATCTAATCTGGTGACACATTTTGGTAGCACAACATCACGTCACGACCCGGTCCTTATTTGAACCCTTTTTCTCAACCAGCGTTGTGCATATTGCGAGGCGGTTTTTCTGTCACGTCTTGTCAAAGCAGAGATCATGTCCCCCTTATTACGGGATTCTCATCAATACGGACGTGGGTAACCCAACCGTGCCTGTTGGTATGACTCCTAGATCTTAGGCAAGTCCAAAACGGCCATGAGGAGGACGCTTGATATTCACCCTCTTTATAAAAATGACGAGGCCTTTTCTTTTTTTCCTCTCGTGTTCAATCGAATCCTTCCCCCGCCTCGAGTTCTAACACCCAGAGCTCAGGTCAGGCACTTCGGACCTTCAACTATGTCCGGATCCAACCTTCAAGGTCGGTGGATGCCTTCCTCTGTCATAGAGGAGGACATCAAGAAGCTGAGAGAGGCCAGATATCTAACCGCCAAAATTTCGCATAGGCTACCTGCCCGAGGGCAGGTCATCCCTACTCCCGAACCCACCGAGAGTGTCGTGTTCACCTCCCACTTCCTCCGAGGACTAGGCCTCGCCCTGGATCCCTTTGTTAGGGGTCTTATGTTCTATTATGGGCTGGATTTCCATGATCTAGCCCCGGATTCCCTTCTTCACATCTCGTCATTTATTTTCGTATGTGAGGTCTCTCTCCGCATTACCCCTCACTTCAGCCTGTGGCTCAAGACCTTTGATGTGAAACCGAAGATGATCGAGGGGCGGCACGCAGAGTGCGGAGGTGCCTTAATAAGCAAAATTGCTGATGCTCCATGGCCAGAGGGTTCCTTCCCAGAGGTGTCCAGATTGTGGCAGCGGGAGTGGTTTTACATCACAGCTCCTCGAAGTGCCAAGAGGGTAGCCGCCCCCACCTTTCGCTCATGCCCCCCATCGCAACTGATGTCATGGATCAGCAGGGGGCTGAGCTGGGGTCCAACAAAGGACGTGCCAATATTGCAGAGCCATATCCGAGATCTCTTTGAGAGAGATTTCAGTTTGGTTATGGTAATGCAAGTTATGCTAGTTCGTCAAGTCCATCCTTGGAAACGTCGGCCCCTCCGTATGTGGTAATTCAACCCGGAAGGACCGTGAGCTATTCAACATTTCCTCGGCATGACGCTCGAAGAGGTCTACAAATCATTCTTCGGACCCCAAATAGAGTGTCCGGACACCACCGAGGATGTGGGTTTGAGCTGCAACCGCCCTGCTACCCAAGTAAGTAATCCCATGGCCGAACCTGTTGTCCTTTTGTTTATCATGGGATCATTCTAAAGAGTCGCTCTTTGACCAGGACTCGATAACAAAGGCGAAGATGATCAGGTGTTCGGCCCCCCTTCCTAAGGGCTTGGACAATCTGGTACTGGACAAGATGCTCGAGCCAGTGCCTTATCTAGTGCCCTCAAAGGAAGATGAAGGGGGCAATAAAGAGGGCAAAAGCAGGCCTCACTCGCTACTCACTCCAACCGGGGGAATGAGCGCCTCCGCGGGGGAGGATAACCAGGGGAAGAATTTGACATTCTCTCTCCCCGGGGAAGGAAGAGGACTAACTCTGAAGACCCGGAAACTAAGGTTTCCAAACGGGAGAAGAAATCTTCGCCAGAGGGTCATGCCTCGGAGGGTATTCTTGCCGCACAATGTCCGCGCGGGGATCAGCCCTCTACCGAGCTGTAAGTAATCAAAAAGTACTTAATAGTGAAAATATACTACCTTACTTCCGAAGAAAATAATCGATGCTTATAAATGGTAGTCCGGATCGTAGCCCTTGTCGACAGAGTTCGTCTTCGGGGGATCTTCTTCCGGAGATGATGGAGAGCGAAATGCCTCCCCCTGACACCCTGCCTCATGAGGCGGGCGACCCTAAAGTGTCATCGCGGAGGGTATCTCCAGATCCGCCAAGGCCAGAGGATAACCCTTTGGCTACCCGGAATCCCCAGTATCCGGCTCCTAAGGAGAGCGGCAGCAAGAGTCTAGAACCGTACAGTGTGCGGTCGGACGCACTGAAGGATCTTCTGGGGCAAGCGGCCGTCTTGGAAGCGCATCGTATGCTGATGGGTATGGTAATTGAAAGGATTTCATCCGCTGAAAATGGATTGCACGAAGCCTTTATGAGTCTGCTGAAAGGCTTTGAGGTACGTGAATAGTGTATGTTTTTGATAGTACCGCACATGTTAGGTGTGCCCTATGCAGATAGTAGCGCCTGAGACTCTGGTTGTTGTCAAGAACGGCAGCAACCCGACGATCATATTCCAAGGTAATAACCCGACTGCCTTTATTTGTAGGTGGCTCAAGCTCCAGTGGCTAGCCGAACTGATGGGTTTACTAAGCTAAAGTGGCAACTTGATGCAGCCGATGCCGATATCGTGCTTGTCAACCAGCGGCTTGACGAGGCATAGGGTAAGTGATTTCTCTGGTGATCATCACATAATAAGAGGAGTATGATGTCATTATCTTTAATATGTCATGACTGCAGATGGAGCTGCCACCATGGAGACCCTTTGGGCAGAGCTTGCGCGATCCAAGGAACAAGCAAGGAGTAGCAATGCGGCCGCTCTAAAGGCAGCCGAAGAGTTGAGGGCCGAACAGGCCGCGCATTGCGAGAGCAAGGAAAGAATGGCCAAAATGGCTGTAGAGTTAAAAGATGCCGCTGACCATTACCAGCTTCTTGAAGAAGAAAGCCGAGCGAGGGCGGCAGACCTGGAGAAGGACCTGGTAGCTGCCAAGGAAGCCCGCTCCAAAATTAGAGCGACGAAGGAGGAGCTGCATCAAGCTGCAGATATCGTGTCTGGGAAGCCCTTCTTGTTGCGGACTAAATTCGGAGATCGGAAGTGTGCTCCTCTTGACCGACTATGGAGTTCTGCGGACGCCTACGTGGATTTGGCTGCAAGTGCTGCTGATGCGACCGAGTACTTCAAGGATCAGAAAGATCACAAAGTGGAAAAGCTGTTCTGGTCACAGTTGCATGCTCCAGTCCATCTGCTGCTGTTGAATGAGCGAATGGCCGAGTGGGCCGAGCTCCATAGGTTGTCCGGACTTGCCATGAGGTCCGTTGTGGATCATCTATGGCTGGGAGGGCCATGGCCGAATAGCTATTTTAGTTTAGTGCAAAAATTTCTTGGTGTTGTGCCGCGCATCGATGCTATGATGAGATCGGCATGCATAGAGGGTGCGCGGATGGCCTTTGCCCATGTCAAGACATACTGGGCGGAGATGGAGGCCACCACTGTTGCGACACAGGGTTCGGCCGTAGGCCGAGTGGCTGCCGAGCACTACTTTGAAGAAGTTCTTGAAGGCGCTCGTTCGATAGAGGCTCAGTGCTCAAAGAATATTATGTTCTAGTGACATGTACTTCCATTGTAAAAACAATGTTTTATTGAATTATCAATGCTGTATTTATACTTTTGCCTGAAAGTACTATGATGCCTCCAGTGCGGCCGTTCATGTATATATGTATATAACCTGAAAGTTTGCATTCGTCGGCTTCCGCCCCCACGCATATAATGCGGGGGTGTTCGCCGAAAACGCGTATCCACACTTGATCCAACGTATTGGTCCATTAAGGAGGTAGTAGCGCAGCGAACGAGGCAATCGGACTATATTGCTTTAACACTTTCACTTAGCCATATGAGTTTGACGGTGGGGCTACTATATAGCCCCTGGTACTTCTGCGCTCGTCCGAATATGGGGCGCGTACATACATGATCAAGAAACGGCCCTTCGTTAATGCGGAGGAATCCTGAAGATAATGCTGAGTCATCGAGTGGTTGACCAGTCTCTCGCTATATCATGACAGTCAGTTTTCGGCTTTCTCTACTAAGGTGCTCATCCGGATGAACCAAGGCACAATTGCAGTAGTTCTCCCAGTGCTACCTTAGCCGATATAACAGAACATAAGGTACCAAAATGTGGGAGCCGGGCAAACCCAACATTTGACCATTGTAGCGACCCGACCCGAATGGGTCAAGTCTCTGTGCTTAAGTGTCATCCCTGGATCGGTATGCTGACACACACAGTACTCGAAGGATTTATAACAGAGGTAAATCACATGTATAAAGTAACGTAAATACTATTACCTCAATCCATATAGCGGAAGCAACAAGGTTGTGGATTCCCATCAACACCAATGGCAAAGTTGAGTGTAGAAATCGTAACCCTAACGTATCACTTACTCGTCGTAAGATAATCCTGCAACATGAGACGTTGTAGCCCGAAACGGGTCAGTAGATTGAATGTACTGGCAAATTCACACCATAGAGAAAAATGATGAACAATGGCTATCACTTAATGCATATATGGCTGGTGGAAAAGCTCTATGGTTATAAGGTTTTTGCGAAAAGCCAATTTTTCCCTACTGCAAAGGAATAAATTTATTTAACTATCATGGTGGTTGTGAAACATTGAGAATGGTTGATAGCATTCTCAATCCCAATTAAAAGTAATTAAAACCCAACAACATTAATTAGAGGTAACATGTTGAGATTCACATGATATTCAAGTACTAGATACTCAAGTTGTCCATAACCGGGGACACGGCTAATCATGATTAGTTTGTACACTCTGCAGAGGTTTGCGCACTTTTCCCACATGACTTGATCGCCTTCGGTTGTTTTCTCGCACTACATGGTGTTTGAGAAACGGATGACCGAGACATAGTCTTTCAGAAGCGCTAGCACCTTACATGTGGGGTAGACCATACCACCTACAATCCCTACATCTGCTAGTCCACCCCGTAAGAGTTCGCACAACTTAGTCAACTATGCCAGAGCCCATAGTAGCATGTGGCTGCACACGTAAGTTTCTAGTTTGAAAGATCTTATGATCCCTTTGAGCCTGGGTGGCGGTCCAAAATAAAACAGGCAAGTCCTGATAGACATCAGGTTCCTCAATCCACCCAGATGTGTGTTTAAGTTGCCACCTTAGATAAACCATTAAAATTATCAACTCACATCTGTCATGGATATCACTCACCCAATCCACTTCTACTAGCATAGCATGGCATAATAAGCAAACGTAGAAGTAACTCCCAAGGGTTTCATAATAATACAGGTGATAGGTACTACCTCATCTACTTCCCATCCCACAATTTAATTAGATCCTAATCATGCAATCTGTGAGGATTGATCTAATGCAAAAAAACTGGGTTGTAGAAAAGGTATGATCAAAGTGTTACTTGCCTTGCCGATGATCCGCGAGACCTAGGGAATCAAAGTAACAAGCGGCGCAATCCGGGTGATCTATCGCAGACAAACAACAAGCATACAATAAGTACTCATCTAATGCACAGGTAAAACTCGAACAAGAGAACGAACCAGAAAGTTCAACTTAAGAACTCCGGTTGCAAAGAAAGAACGAACCGAACAAAGAAACGGAAAACAAACGGCGGAAGAAAACAACTCGGTTCTAGCAAGTTGAAACTAGTTCAAATTTTTCCGGGACAAAAACTTGTTTAAGTTGATTAGACGGAACGGCGGTTTCGAAACGAAACTCCAGGCGCTTGAATCACCTGATTCTGACAAACGAGTGAGAAGAAAGACTAGAACGAAGATCGGATCTGAGATCACGATCGCGGAATAAATCCGACGAAAAGAAAAAGAAGAACGATTAAACGAACGGGCGTCGTTAACCGGGGAAAGAATCGGTGATCACGTTCGTTGAGACGAACGGTCCGACAGAAGAACGAAAACCGATCTAGGGTTTTCGAAAAAAAAACCGAAAAAGAAAACGGAAAACCGATCTAGGGTTTCGGAAAAAAAACCGAAACGAAGAATCGGAGAGAAAAACCGGAAAAGAAAACCGGAATGGTTTCTTTTAAAAGAACCGAACCGCGGGGAAGAAAAAGAGAGGCGCGGGGCTACCTCCGGCGAGGTTCCGGTGAGGGGCTCCGGCGAACGGCGGCGTTGGGCGGCGGCGGCGATGCACAAGGGCGGCGGCGTGGGTGAGGGGCGGCGGCTATGGCGGCGGCGGTGGTGAGGGGCGGCGGCG
>NC_041390.1:339909783-339922159 GCF_002162155.2 Triticum dicoccoides | reverse complement strand
ATTTATATAGGTGAGGGGGGGGGGTTCTTGGGGTAGGGGACAAGAAATACACTAGGAATAGGAAAACAAAACAAAGAAAAGAGGCAAGGGGCGCCGGCCTAGAGTCCAAGCCGGACTCGGCCTGGGCGGCGGCGGTGGCTACCTGCGCCTGTCGCTGGCGCGTAGGGAGGCTGGGGCGGCGGCTGGCTGGGCCTCTGGCCCGGCTGGCCTGCTCTTTTTTTTTAACAGTTCCGCGCAGAAAAACAAAAAGAAAACTAACTAAACGAACTCCAAAATTACTAAAGTAAATTTTCCCCGACTCCTAAAAATGAGTCGAACAAAATGAACTTTACTCCGGACCTAAAATGCAATTTTTGAAAACGCGCATTTTTCCCTATCAAAATAAAAACAAACAAACACCGGAAAAACGAAATTTGATCTATTTATTAAATCTTCATTTTTTCTATATTTTGGGAAAGTCATATTATTCCCTCTCTTATATTTTGATATCGGAAAAATAATTGAAGATGAAATAAATAAATCAAATGATCCTCTTTTCAAATTCGAGAAAACTCTCAAATATGAAAATAACGAAATCTCCAACTCTCTCCGAAGGTCCTTGAGTTGCGTGAAATTTCTAGGATCGACCAAAATGCAAGAAAAAAATAAATAAGATATGCATGATGATCTAATGTATAACATTCCAAATTGAAAATTTGGGATGTTACAACCATAGACATGATTCGGAGCTGATGCATATAGGGCCAAACTCGCGACGCCGAACACTCACTAAGGTGTTCGGTCTTTATAACATATACCGGGCCAAACAATGCCCTTAATAATAAATCCCATGTGTCCAGGTATGTGCAATATCCTGACGTGGCCACATGCCAATAGCGTCAGCATCCTTCTCGGTTGTGTGGAGTATCCGAAGGATGTGAGCAACGAGAGATGGTAAAAAAGGTTTACGCAGGGTCTTAATCTAAAAAGAAACCTTTGGGCGGGTCCCTGCTGCATGTCTGCGCCTGTGTCTCCGTTGTGCCGTGTCCTAGACGGGTGTAGCACGATTGTCATCTGTAAAAGGAAAGAACTTAGGTGAAAGTTGTCGTGCCAAAAAAAAGAATTGGTTATTATCAATGAACTATCAAAATTCAAGAGAAGTCAAGTTGAGCCGGGTGGCCCTGATTACACGCGGGAAGCCCCTGGTATCGTCTATGAGGGTTTGATCATCAAACCAATCTCATGTATATGTGGTGGAGCACCGGACTCATCTAACCGTGTCCGTGGTCTTGAGGACATGTCATTTTTTCTGGTTGGTGAGGCCGTCTAGTTCGCGGCTGTTAAAGCCGCCACATCCTCTTCTGCACGTAAAAAACGTTCGGTATTTCCGCTAACTGTGATGATGCCACGTGGACCGGGTATCTTAAGCTTGAGAAAAACATAATGCAGTATTGCATTAAAACGAGCGAAAGCCGTTCTTCTGAGTAGTGCTTCATACCACTTCGGAATGGAGCGACGTGGAAAGTTAACCTTTCGCTTTGGAAGTTATCGGGAGAACCGAATACAACCTCTAGCAGTAGAGAGCCCGTACAGCGGGCCTCTTGTCCTAGTATTACTCCCTTGAAGGTAGTATTACTGTGGCTTATTTGTGTCGGGTCTATCCCCATTTTGCGGACTGTGTCCTGATATATCAGATTTAGATCACTGCCGCCGTCCATGAGGACTCGTGTGAAATGGTACCCGTTTATTATTGGGTCTAACACCAAGGCCGCCAGTCCTTTGTGTCGGATACTTGTCGCATGATCCCTATGATCAAAAGTGATCGGGCAGGCCAACCAGGGGTTGAACCTAGGGGTGACGGGCTCTATGGCGCGTGTGTCTCAGAGTGCATGCTTGCTTTTCCTCTTTGTCACATGGATCACGTTTACCGTTTTAACCTCTGGTGGGAACTTTTTCTGTCCTCCGGTGCTTTGCTGGAGAGGTTCATCCTCGTCTTTGCTTGGTGTCTCTTCCCCTTTGTGTTCGGCGTTTAGCTTACCGGCCTGCTTGAAGACCCAACATTCTCTATGGGTGTGATTTGTAGGTTTGTCGGGGGTGCCATGAATCTGACAAAGCTTGTCAAGAATCTTGTTTAGGCCAGATGGCCCTTCTCTACTGCATTTGAAAGGCTTTTTCTGCTGACCTGGTCAAGAGCCCCTGAATCCGGCGTTTACCGCTGTATTATCTGGGCTACCTTCTTTATTTCGACGCTCGTTTTTGTTGTGTCGTGGTTTTCCATTTCCATCCCTGAATTTGGATGTGCTTGGGTCGCTGGTGCTGCTACGGGCCAACCAGCTGTCTTCGCCCGCGCAAAAGTGGGTCATGAGGCTTGTTAGGGCTGCCATTGTTCTTGGTTTTTCTTGGCCAAGGTGTCTGGTGAGCCATTCATCTTGGACACTATGTTTAAAAGTTGCTAAGGCTTCGGCGTCCGGACAGTCGACGATTTGGTTCTTCTTGGTGAGGAACCTGTTCCAAAGCATTCGGGTGGACTCTCTGGACTGTTAGATTATATGACTTAAATCATCTGCATCTGGAGGTCGGACATAAGTCCCTTGAAAATTAGCCCAAAAAGCATCCTCGCACTCCTCCCAACTTCCAATTGAGTTTTCGGGGAGGATTTTCAACCAGTGCCGAGCTGGCCCTTTAAGCTTGAGGGGCAAGTATTTAATGGCATGGAGATCGTCTCCACGAGCCATATGAATATGAAGGATAAAGTCCTCGATCCAGACTCCAGGGTCTGTGGTCCCGTCATATGCCTATATGTTCGCTGGTTTGAATCCTTCTGGGATTTCGTGATCCAGCACCTCATCGGTGAAACATAGGGGGTGTGCGGCACCCCTGTATTGGGATATGCCATGGTGTTCGGGCGGTTGTAGTATTCGGTTTTGATTTTGTGCCGAAGCGCGCTTCCTAGATCCATAGATGGATCTGGTCGCGCCGGATTTTTGGCGCAAGTTCTCAGGTAGATCGTGTATTGACTTATGTGCGATTTTGTTAGCCGCTCTATCGCGGTCACAAGGTGGTGGATCCGGCCGGTTGGCCGTATCATTTTTCGGCTATGTGGGCACTAAGGCCTCATCATCGAATTCAGGTAATAGCTTGTGCTTTGGATAGCTATTTGTGTGGTAACTTCCACCATGCATTGTCTCGTTGTCGAGAACTTTGTTCCACCTGCTGTTGAGCGTATCTTGTGCGGCCTTAAGCCTTTGCTTCTGCTTCTTCGGGCTCATCGCTATGGCAATAAGCCTTCTGCGGAGGTTCTCTTACTCCAAGTGCGTTTCCGGGATGATGTGTGCATCTTTGTCTGGACTGTTTTCCTCCCCAGATGGGGCTTGATGAGGTTTATCCTTGGCATCGCCGTGTTCGGATGCCGGATCCGCACTATGTTCGTCGTTTGCATCTTGATCATGCTCTTCCACCGGGGCGGTGCAGTCATCGTTTCTTCTAGAGTCGTCTGGACTGTTATTTCCTCTTGTGCTGTTATCACTGTTTTTGCTATGGGGGGACTTAGAGTGGCGCTGCTAATGTCGGCGCTTGGGTTGCTTGGAGGGGGCATCCTCCGTTGTCTCTTCGCCATTGCCCTCTTTGGGTTTATCCACCATGTATTTGTCATGTGATGAAGTGGTTGTCCGGCGCCCTGTGGGCGCTGGTTCCTGTTCATCTCCATGCCATCTTAGCACCCCGGAGCTCACGGAGATCTTGCTTAGAGTGTCGTATAGCACTATGCATTTTTAAGCTTTTTGGTAACTTGTTGCCAAAGGCGGAGAAAGTGTATAGATCATAGGCTTCGAGAGAGTGAGTGTTTTTCTATTTTTATTGGTCTCTCTTGCTACTTTATTTGCTTGCTTGTTTGGTTGATACTTGTATGGTCATGTGCTTAACCATATCATACTTTAATGTTTGTGCTTGAATGATGATATTCTATCTCTCATGTATGACCATTCACATCTTGTCTTGGTGATGAGTGCATGTTATGTATGTTCTATCATTTTGAGCGCTCCACCAAGATGTATGTGACATGGAAGAGTAACTCATGATCCTAATAGATTGTGCATTTGCATTCAAAAGCAAATCTGAAATAATGCACCAATTTAGGGGGAGCTCTTGCTTATCACATACTTCTCAAAGTGACGATGTATTTCATTCTTATTATCATTTGTCAAAGCTTTAATCTATATGTCGTCATCAATTACCAAAAAGGGGGATATTGAAAGTGCAACTAATCCCCGGGTGGTTTTGGCACTTCATAACAACATATAGCTCATTGAACAAATATCCACTCAAGATTAATGTTTCAGAAAGTTCAGTGATTGGTATGGCATGGACTAGATATGTGGACCCCTCAAAATGCTAAGGACTCATATAAGCAAAAGCTCAAGACTCTACATTTTCATTTTAGTGATCCAAGATCACATTGAGTCCACAGGAAAGGCCAAAACTATTAAAGGGGGATGAGGTGTTGCTTAATAGCTTACTTGCTCAAAATGTTTAGTGATATGCTCGAAAAGCCCTCAACCACTTTCTCATTTCCACATATGTCCTAAACCTAAAGTCAAACTCGGCCCCACCTATTTGATCTATCTGGCACCACCGAGTTCACTTGACATAGCCATTGCCAGAAACCCTAACCAGTTCGGTCTTACCAATAGGGATCTCGGTCTCACCGAGATGGGATTGCAAACTCTATGTTTCCCTTCGTAACATTTCGGTCTAACCGAGATGAGCGGTCGGTCCCACCGAGTTGGCAATGCAAACTCTCTGTTTCCTTTTTGTAACATTTCGGTCTCACCGAAGTGAGTGATCGGTCCACCAAGTTTGCCTGGCCAAGTCTCTGTTTGCTCACTACTGAAATCGGTCTCACCTAGTTCATCTGATCGGTCTCACCGAGATGAGGTTTCTCCCTAACCCTAGCGCATCGTTTCCACCGAGTTGGTATTGTCGGTCCCACTGAAAAGCCGAACGTTCATATTTGAACCAAATCGGTCTCACTGAGTTTCACTATTCGGTCCCACCGAGTTTGGTAAATTGTGTGTAACGGTTAGATTTTGTGTGGAGGCTATATATACCACTCCACCCTTCTCCATTTTAGAGAGAGCCATCAGAATGTGCCTACACTTCCACCATTCATTTTCTGAGAGAGAACCACCTGCTCATGTGTTGAGACCAAGACATTCCAATCCAACCACAAGAATCTTGATCTCTAGCCTTCCCCAAGTTGCTTTCCACTCAAATCATCTTTCTACCATATCGAAATCTGTGAGAGAGAGTTGAGTGTTGGGGAGACTATCATTTGAAGCACAAGAGCAAGGAGTTCATCATCAACACACCATATATTACCTTTTGGAGAGTGGTGTCTCCTAGATTGGTTAGGCATCACTTGGGAGCCTCCATCAAGATTGTGGAGTTGAACCAAGGAGTTTGTAAGGGCAAGGAGATCGCCTACTTCGTGAAGATCTACCCAAGTGAGGCAAGTCCTTCGTGGGCGATGGCCATGGTGGGATAGACAAGGTTGCTTCTTCGTGGACCCTTCGTGGGTTGAGCCCTCCGTGGACTCGCAACTGTTACCCTTTGTGGGTTGAAGTCTCCATCAACGTGGATGTAAGCTAGCACCACCTATCGGAACCACGCCAAAAATCTCCGTGTCTACATTGTGTTTGCTCCCTCCAAACTCCTCCCCTTTACCTTCATATGCAGTGATTTACATTTCGCTATTTTACTCTTAGAAATGCATGTGTAGGTTGATTGCTTGACTTGTGTTAAGTTGCTAAAATCTTCCAAGACATAAAATTGGGAAAAGGCCAGATTTTTATTTCGTCAAGTAGTCTAATCACCCCCCTCTAGACATACTTTTGGTCCTACACTATGCAAATATACCCAAACATAACTCATTATGTTGTATTCTTTGTCCAACTTCAACTAATTTGCTCAAGTTTAAAAATAATTAATGGTTATTCACAATCATAGAAGATGTCGAAGATAATATATTTGCATGTGAAAGTACTCTTCCTTATGCTAATCATTCATGAATTGCTTCTATGACCAAAATTGTGATTGTCAAGCTTCAAAATATTTCCCTTTCTAAACCCAATGTGAAGGTACCACTGGGCATGATATAATTTCAACTTCATGATATTCAATTCATTCCACAATTTACTCATAGGACATAAGTGAAGCACAAGAGTAAATGACAAAGTACTCCAAAAAGATATAAGTGAAGATCAAGCAAGTAGTTAAGTAAATAGGTAGCTAATTGTGAACTCTCTCTTATTTAAGAACTTCCAGATCTAAGTATTTTTGTAAAACAGCAAGCAAAAACAAAATAATATGACATTCCAAGAATAGCACATATCATGTGAAGAAGCAAAAACTTAGGCTCAACCGATACTAACCGATAGTTCTTGATGAAGAAAGGTGGGATGCCTACCGGGGCATCCCCAAGCTTAGATGCTTGAGACTTCTTGAAATATTATCTTGGGATTCCTTGGGCATCCCCGAGCTTGAACTCTCGTGTCTTCTTCATTCTTCTCAAAACACGGTTTCCCTAATTCTTAAAAACTTCATCCACATAAAACTCAACAAGAACTCGTAAGATACGTTAGTATAAATCAATGCAACACCTTATCATTCTTTACTATAGAAAATCACTAAAATTATAATTTAACATTGCATACTAAATGCCTCTACATATTTAATAGTCCTATCCTCAATTAGAATCATTAAACATGCAAACATATGCAAACAATGCAAACATAACATCAATCTGCCAAAATAGGACAGTCTGTAATGGATGAAGAAGTATCCACATTTGTTTAACTCAAAAAATTCTGAAAATTTAGCACACTATAGTAAATTTATCAGAGCTTATTATTCAAAAAGTTTCAACATTTTATCACATTCTGACTTTTTTCAAGAATTCACGCACTAGCTTGCAACTTTTGGTTTTCGAACAGCCACATATAGACTTACAAAATAAGCATGGCAAAGGCTATAATTGACATTTTTATTGAAGTAAAAGACAAAAAACATTATTATAAATAACGGCAAGCAAATTAAAACAAAATAAAATGATGCTCCAAGCAAAACTCATATCGGAGACAAAAGAGGGGATGCCTTCCGGGGTATCCCCAAGCTTAGTTGCTTGGATCTTCCTTGAATATCACCTTGGGGGTGCCTTGGGCATCCCCAAGGTTAGGTTCTTGTCACTCCTTATTCTCCTCATATCGACATCTCACCCAAAACTTGGAAACTTCAATCACACAAAACTTAACAGAACTTCAAGAGATAGATTAGTATGATAAAGAGCAAACCATTTCACTTTGGTACTGTCAAAGACAATATTCATAATTTTTTCCATACAATTCCATTGTAGCATATAATTTCCAAAATTTATATTGATCAATATAAGCCATAGAAACTAGGAAACAAGCAAACTATGCATTGAAAACAGAATCTGTCAAAAACAGAACAGTCTGAAGTAATCTGTACTTCAACCATACTTCTGCTACTCCAAAAATTCTGACCAATTAGGAAAACGTAGGGAATTTGTATATCTATCACCTATAAAAACTTCAGATCAAAAGCATGTTCTAGTGAATTTTTAAAATTCCTGGACTCAGTGCAAAAGTTTCTGTTTTTGACATAATTAAGTCAACTATCATCCACACTATCCCAAAGGCTTTACTTGGCACTTTATTGAAACAAAAGCTATAAAACATGATTACTAGAGTATTCTAATCATATGAACACACAAAAACAGTAGGTAAAAGTGTTGGGTTGTCTCCCAACAAGCGCTTTTCTTTAATGCCTTTTAGCTAGGCATGATGGTTTCAATTGTGCTCGCATGAAAGATAAGAATTGAAACATAAAGAGAGCATCATGAATCATAAGTTCCTCTCTCATAATAATTTTTAGTAGCATCATTAATAGAATCATCAATATAACCATCACATAAAGCATTCTTTTCATGATCAACAAGAAAAGAAATTTTATTACTCCTCACATAAGAAAAATTTCTTCTTATTCACAATGGTGGGAGTATCATATGAAACTCGAATTCCACATTAAAAGAGTAATGTTCAGGAAAAGGGTAATCATAACTATGACAAGTTTTATAAATACAATCATCACTACTTTTTATAACATAAGTGTCATCACAATAATAATCATAAGTAGCAAGTTTGTTCTCGTCATAGATAGGAGGCATGCAATGATCATAGAAAATTTGATCATTCAAAGCAGGGGGACTAAACAGATCATGTTCATTAAACATAGCATCCCCAAGCTTGGTAGAAACATTAATTGCAGCAAATAAAATCTATAACATGTCATTCTCATCAAACATAGCATCCCCAAGCTTTATGGCTTGGCATATCACAAGCATAATCACTCTCATCATTAATAGTATGAATAGCACCAATGGTATAACAATTGCTATCATCATAATTTCCCAAGTTCGTGCCAAAAAGATTTCCAAGATTATAAGAAGTATCATTATCATCCCAAGCATAATCATCACAACAAGCAATAGGCACAACAAAATCATCATCAATAGTGCTCTCGGACATTGTACCATAAGACAAAGAAGCAATATAATCATCAAGTGCATGCATCATCTTCCATAATTATTTTTGATTCATTTTCATGAGGCACAACAATAATAGGAGCAACATTATTTGGGAGAGATACCTTTTTACCTCTATTATTTCATCTTTTCTTCTTCTTCACCACATCATGTGTGGGTTTAATTAAAATTTTGAAGCTTCTTATTGATGAGATTGGTTTAATAGGGAGCTCCTCCTCGTCACCTATTTTATCATGAGAGACAATAGGAGGGAAAGTGGAAAGGTTTACCCTTTCATTAGTATTCCTTTTATATTCTATTGGGTTTCCATCTTTCTATAGTTGGCAATATAAGCATCTCATTGCAATTTACCATGCAAAACATATAGATATTTTTTAGATTAGTTTCAATGTCATCCATGAGAATGAATACTTGAAACCAACTATTTTTATGTGTCAATTCTTTACTCCCCCAAAATAGATAAAGCTCGTTATAAAGTTCAAGGCTGATCAAATCATTACAATATTTGGCCATGATTCGATCATGAAAAAGATTGCATTGGAAATTAAGATGACCAACCTTATTGCAAAGTTCACAAGTAACAGGAAAAGGGAACATAATTTATAGTTAATTCATCAATCACTTTAAGAAAAGAATTGGTTCTATCATGTTTATGCTTCTTACAAAATCTATTTTCCCTATAAGGCACGTCTTCACAAAGTCTTTCCACTCCACAAAACTTGACATGCTTATAAGAAAAAAAATTCTCATGACTAGTGCAATCATCATTAGCATTTTGGATATTCATAGAATTCATACTAACAACATTGCAATCATGCTCATCATTCAAATATTTTGTGCCAAACATTTTACTGACTTCTTCTTCTAACAATTGAGCACAATTTTCCGATCCATCATTTTCAAGAAAGACATTATAAAAATGAATAATATGATGCAACCTCAATTCCATTTTTTGTAGTTTTATTTTATAAACCAAACTAGTGACAAACAAATAAACTAAAAGATTCAATTGCAAGATCTAAAGGTATACCTTCAAGCACTCACCTTCTCGGCAACAGCACCAGAAAAGAGCTTGATGTCTACTACACAACTTCTTCTTGTAGACTCGTGTTGGGCCTCCAAGCGCAGAGTTTTGTAGGACAGTAGCAAATTTCCCTCAAGTGGATGACCTAAGGTTTATCAATCCGTGGGAGGTGTAGGATGAAGATAGTCTCTCTCAAACAACCCTCCAACCAAATAACAAAGAGTCTCTTGTGTCTCCAACACACCAAATACAATTTGTATAGGTGCACTAGTTCGGCGAAGAGATTGTGATAAAAGTGTAGTAATGATAGTAGATATTGATTTTTGTAATAGGAACAATAAAAAACAGCAAGGTAGCAATTGATAAAACGGAGCACAAACGATATTGCAACGCTTGAAAATGTGGCATAGGATCCGTACTTTCGCTAGTGTAATCTCCCAACAACGCTAATATAATTGGATCATATAACCATCCCTCACGTGCGATGAAGAATCACTCCAAAGTTCTTATCTAGCTGAGAACATAAGAATAAATTGTTTGTAGGGTACGAAACCACCTCAAAGCTATTTTTCGTGTCAATTACCATAGAGTTCATACTAAAATAACACAATTCTATTCGTTTCGATCAATCTAACCAAGAGTTTGTACTAAAATAACACCATATGATACACATCAACCAACTCTATTGTCACCTAGATACTCCAATGTCACCGCGAGTATCCATCAGTTGATTATGTGATATGCATCAAACAATTTCAGATTCATAATACTCAATCCAACACAAAGAACCTCAAAGAGTGCCCCAAGATTTCTACCGGAGAAACAAAGACAAGAACGTGCATCAACCCCTATGCATAGATTACCCCAATCTCACCTCAGGAATCCGCGAGTTGAATGCCAAAACATATATCAAGTGAATCAATATGACACCCCATTGTCACCAGGGTATTCATAGAAATACATACATGAAGTGTTCTTAAATCCATAAAAGTATTCAATCCGATAAAATGAAATCTCAAAGGTCAAACTCAATTCACACCAAAATAGAGAAGGGAAAACACCATATGATCCAACTATATTAACAAAGCCCGCGATATATCAAGATCGTGACATCTCAAGAACACGAGAGAGAGAGAGAGAGATTAAACAAATAGCTAATGGTACAAACCCTTAGCCCCGAGGGTGGACAACTCCCTCCTCATCATGGTGGCCGCCGGGATGATGAACATGACCACCGGTGATGATTTCCCCTCCAGTGGAGTGCTAGAACCGGGTCTAGATTGGTTTTTCTGGCTATAGAGGCTTGCGGCAGCGGAACTTCTAATCTAGGGTTACCCCTATGGTTTTTGGAATATTTGGGAATTTATAGGGCGAAGAGGAGGTGCGGGAGGCCACCAAGGTGGGCACAACACACATGGGCGCGCCTAGGCCCCCAGACGCGCCCTGGTGGGTTGTAATGGTCCTGTGAAAGTTTCTTTGCGTTTGGACTCCGTTTGGTATTTATTTTCTACAATGTAAAAAAGAAGCAAAAAACAGCAACTAGCACTGGGCACTATGTCAATAGGTTAGTCCCAAAAAATGATATAAAGTTGCTATAAAATGATTGTAAAACATCCAAGGATGATAATATAGCAGCGTGAATACTTGATAAATTATAGATATGTTGGAGACATATCTGATGGCCGAACCGTATGCCCTCACGTTGTCAAACTATATGCCATTGATCAGGAACTGAACTGGACACAAACGCACGACGAATTGCACAATCTTTTGCAAATTTTCAGTAGGTCCCTGCCTTGTACAAAAAAATCTCAAAAAAACTAAAACAAAAAAGCAATGGTCCTGTGAACCTCCATTACGTCAAGCAGTTCACTCTGCAATGAAAAATGAAACTACACGCATGGGGTGATGTACTACATGCGGTTGCAGTTCTTTTCTTCTTGCAAAAAATAGCAAAAAGACAAACTGCACCCAGTTTGTGAATCAAACTATGTCAAAGAAATAAATTTCACTGGATTGACAAAGGAGAATGACCCCGCACCAGCTCCTCTGGTACTCTCACCATTCGTGGTCGTCAGTCCTCGATCTGATGGCTCACTAACCAAGCAGTTGGTGTAGACAAATCGAGGGGGGAGAGAGCATTAGGGGCTGCAAGGGAAAGAGGATCGGAGCATCATCGGTGGCCACATCACCCTGAGCCATGGGGCAACACCGTCGACCTGTCTGTGGCGCACAACCCTGACCGCTCTAGGACATTTGCGGATGTCGCCGTGGGCGGAGGACGCGCTGGTGGATCCGAGGCTGAGAGAGGTGGCATGGGGGTGGGGCTGCGATTAGGGGCCATGCCAGGCACCAAGATTTAGGCACTGGACACGCTAACCAGATGGAATGCACTAACGTGGCTACCATCCTACACATGGACATGCTGCAAACTGCTTGGGGGCAGAGGGTCCGGTGATGGAGCTACTCGTCCTTCTCCGCTGCGGTAGACGGTGTGGGACGGGGTGAGAACCCCATCCGACTTGCACAACGCCATGCCCCCCATCAAATCTAAGGGGGAGGTGCTACTCCTCCCAGATCAAGAATAGCCCCAACGGAGGTTGTTGATGCACGGTGCGATGGATCCTCGTTGGATCTGGGAGGGAGATGGGATGGAGGTCCTGCGGCAGGTGAATAGGGCTGGCACAGCCGAGGCACGGCGATATAGTAGGTGGATCACGACGGGTCGGGCACGGGGTGGTTGCAGGGGGCGG
>NC_041390.1:339865731-339909326 GCF_002162155.2 Triticum dicoccoides | reverse complement strand
TGGTGGCCGGGGCGGATGACATGGGGTGGTGGCCGTCGATGGGAGGCGTGGGATGGTTGGTGGCCGGGGTGGGTAACGCGGGGTGGTGGCCGGTGGCGGGAGGCGTGGGGTGGTTGGTGGCCGGGGTGGGTAACGCGGGGTGGTGGCCGATGGAGGGAGTCATGGGGTGGTTGGTAGCCCGAGCGGGCGGTGGTCGCTAGGTCGGGAGGTGGGGAGCCCCATTGACCAGGGGAAGAGTAGCGAGGTGGGGGTGTTTCTTTTCTATTGCCTACGCAGTTCGGTTCAGGTTTTCTTGCAGTGCCGAGTGTTAGCACAATAAGGAGGTTTTGTTTGTAGAATAAGGTCATAGGGGTGTTATTAGAATAGACCTAGCCTATATTGTAGACCTAATCATGTTCGGATGGTTTTGCCTACGAAATGATTCAAGTAACTTGTGAAGATAAATGTCAGTTCGTAGGCAAGCCTAATCATGAAGATATTGTAGAAGATGCAATGCCAATGAAAATCTTGAAGAAATTTTGGTGGTGCCATAACCCACCGTATAGGAAGTATTAGACCCAGACATGGCACACAACTTTTCATGGCGCTATGGAGTAAAATTCCGCATTAATATCTTCACATTTAGAGTGTATATCTCCATGAATTGAAGACATATGTTAGTATGTGTGTTGTACATCAAGGTTTTCAACAATCCATAAGCGTTAGGATGTGTTTCCATTCACTAGACCATTGAGGATTCTAAGATATTTAGCTCACACCACAACTTGCAAAATATCTTCTCATCCAATGGCTTCGTGAAGATATTTTCCAATTGATCATCAGTGTTGACGTGAATGATGTCAAATGTCTTCTTTGAGCACATGGTCGCGAAGAAAGTGATGTCTAATCTGGATATGCTTTGTCTTGGAGTGTTGAACTGGATTGTGAGCGATTTTGATGGCGCATTCATTATCACAGAATAGAGGGACATTCTTTATGTTGATCACATAGTCCTTCAGGGTTTGCTTCACCCAGAGAAGCTGTGCACAACAAGATCCAGCAGCAATGAATTCGACTTCATAAGTGGAGAGTGATACACAGTATGCTTCTCTGAAGACCAACACACAAGTGATCGACTAAGGAAATGACATGTTCCTGATGTAGATTTGCGATTTACCTTGTCACTAGCATAATGTACATCAGAGAACCCAACCAGATCACATTCTGAGAACTTTGGATACCATAATCCTAGAGTTGGGGTGTGAACCAAATATCGAAGTATTCGCTTCACCACGAGGTCATGCGATTCCTTTGGGGCCGCTTGGAAATGGGCACACATGCAAACGCTGAGCATTATATCTAGCCTAGATGCACATAAGTACAACAAGGAAAGAATCATGGAGCGGTATATACCTTTTGATTGAAATCTTTACCATTTTTGTCAGAGCTTTCCTGGCCATTGGTTGGCATTGGCGTCTTGTAGCCTTTCAATCTTGCATGCCAAACTTCTTCAGACAATCCTTGAGATACTTTTCTTAAGATATGAAGATGCCATTGCCTTGTTGATGGATTTGAAGACCAAGGAAGAATTTCAGCTCCCGCATCATAGACATCATTCTATCATGTGAATGAACTCATCACTGTATCTCTTGTCAGTGCATCCAAAGATAATGTCATCCACATAGATTTGATAGACAAACAGTTCTCCATCATATGTCTTCGTGAAGAGAGTGGGATCCACAGAACCGGGTTGGAAGCCTTTGCTCTTCAGGAATTCTTTGAGTGTATCATACCAAGCTCGAGGTGCTTGCTTCAGGCCATACAATGCCTTGTTGAGCTTGTATACTTTGTTAGGACCCTTTGGATCTTCAAAACCAAGTTGTTGAGCAAGTTAATTAACTTCTTCTTCAATCTTGCCATTAAGGAAGGCACTCTTCACATCCATTCGATATAAGAGGATATCATGATGGTTGGCATAAGATAGTAAGATGCGATTGTCTTCAAGCCTAGCCATAGGAGCAAAGGTTTCATCAAAGTCAATTCCTTCAACTTGCGTGTATCCTTGTGCAACAAGACGAGCTTTGTTTCTGACAACTTGACCATGTTCATCTTGCTTGTTTGCGGTAGATTGATGTCGTTTGAACTACGTCAGTATTTCCCCAAAGAGGAAGGGATGATGGAGCACAACTATAATAGGTATTTCCCTCAGTTATGAAGACTAGTTATAAATCCATTAGGAGAACCAAGCAACACTATGTAAATGGTACCTGCACACAAAGAACAAATACTTGCAACCCGACGCGTATAAGGGGTTGTCCATCCCTTCTTCGGGTAATAGTGCCAGAAATTGTCAAGTTGACAGGATAAAATTGTGATAGATTGGATAAATAGATCTCGATAAACACGAAATAAAATAAGTAACAAAAAAATTGACGCAAGGTATTTTTGGGTTTTTGGAATAATAGATCTGAAAATAAAAGAAAATAAAAATAGATCTCAAAGGCAAATATGATCAAGAATAAACCCGGGGGCCGGAGATTTCACTAGTGGCTTCTCGTAAGAAATAACACACGATGGGTAAACAAACTACTACTCGGAAATTGATAAAACTTCAAATAATTATGACGATATCCAGGCAATGAGCAATATATAGGCATCACATCCAAGATTAGTAGACCGACTGCTGCCTGCATCTACAAATATTACTCCACACATCGACCCCTATCCAGCATGCATCTAGTGTATTAAGTTCATGGAGAAATGGAGTAATGCAATAAGAATGATGACATGATGTAGACAGGATCTATTCATGTAGGAATAGACCCCATCTTGTTATCCTTAATAGCAACGATCAATACGTGTTTTGTTGCCCCTTCTGTCACTAGGAAAGAACATTGTACGACCGAACCGATCACGAAGCAGCTCTTCCCATGGCAAGAAAAATCAATCTAGTTGGCCTAACTAAACCAAAGATTCGAAGAAGAAATACAAGGCTATAAATAATCATGCATATAAGAGATCAGAAGAAGACTCAAATAACTTTCATGGATATAAATATATGATCATGAACTCAAAGTCCATCGGATCCCAACAAACACACCGCAAAAAGAGTTACATCAAATAGATCTCCAAGAGACCATTGTATTGAGAATCAATAGAGAGAGAGAGAGGGAGAGAGAGAGCGAGGGAGAGAAAGCCATCTAGGTACTACCTACGGACCCATAGGTCTACAATGAACTACTCACGCATCATCGGAGAGGCACAGTGAGGATGATGAACCCCTCCGTGATGGTGCTTAGATTGGATCTCGTGGTTCTGTGTCGCGGGATTTCCGCAGCCACCTATGGGACCGGGTGGCCCCTTGTTGGTTTGGTAGGGGGACGCCGTGTTGCACAAAGAGCAGACCAGCGTATGGCAGCGCGGAAAGGAGTACACAATCGATTTACCCAGGTTTGGGCCGCTGCGAGGCAGAAGACCCTACTCGTGCTTTAGTGGATTGATGGAAGAATGAATGTGGTGGTGCGTAGTACACTTGCCCGGCAAGGTTTTCCCATGGCGACTACGTGCCTGTGGTGGATTGGGGTTGTCAACTTTCCAACCTTCTCACCCTCTAAAAAACTTCCTACGAGTGCCATTAGCCTCCTTTCATAGATTAAGGGGTCACCACAATGGCAAAGTGGTCATTATCCACTGATACGATAGCAAACAGTGATATCATACCTAACTCTGTGGGCTGACAGGGCGCATTAAATGTGCCTCTAGTGTCACATCACTGGGTGCCCAGCAAGGCTTGCAGGGCTATCTTGCCAGCTCCGCTCCTCCTCTCTTGACACATCGCAGGATGGGTGTCATCCGTAGGCTTCTCTATAGGAAATAGTTGTCATGTGGCGAATGGCTGCCACTCAATCATCTTGAGGCTTGACATTGCACTGATTTATGATGTGAATTGTGTTTGAGTGGTTGGTGGGGAGGTTCTACCCCCGCGGGCCCCATAGGCTCTGCCGGGGAGCCTCGGTTGCCTGCTTCTGGTGGTGGCCTTGCCCCTTGTCAGGCTCGCCTGCCCGGCAAGGGAGGCCCTTCTCTTGCCGATGTATTGCTCCTTTGGCTCAACCTTGGTCCATTTGAGCTGCATGTTGGCTCTTCAAATCTCCTGGTTCTTCACTCTCTGTTTTGTCCTTGGCTTGTCCGTGCACGAGTCAGGGGAAATGTCCGCCCCTATATATTTTCCCCGACATTCTAGAACTTTCGGCGGCTGTAATTGTGTTTCATCGACTCCCCTAGGGTTTTTGGAATATTTGGGAATTATAGGGCGAAGAGTCGGTGCGGGAGGCCACCAAGGTGGGCAAAACCCACCAGTGCGCGCCTGGGCCCCCAAGCGCGCCCAGGTGGGTTGTGCCCCCCTCGGGGCACCCCTCTAGTATTACTTTGGACCATCTTATGTCTTTTGGTCCAAAAAAAATCTTCAAAAAGCTTCGCTGCGTTTGGACTCCATTTGGTATTGATTTTCTGTGAAGTAAAAAACAAGCAAAAAATAGCAACTGGCACTGGGCACTATGTCAATTGGTTAGTCCCAAAAAATGATATAAAGTAGCGATAAAATGATTGTAAAAGATCCAAGAATGATAATATAACAACATGGAATGATCAAAAATTATAGATACGTTGGAGACATATCAGCATCCCCAAGCTTAATTCCTACTCGTCCTCGTGTAGGTAAATGATAAAAACAGAATTTTTGATGTGGAATGCTGCCTAACATGATCATCACATATTCATTTCTTTTGTAGCATGGACATTTGGACTTTATATGATTCAAAGCAATAGTCTAGTTTTGACATGAAGATTTCAATACTCAGGCATATCAACATCAACTATGTCTTTCAAAATATCAATGCTAAAGCAAGTTATCCCTAGCCCAACGTGCTCAGTCATTGATCCATTCATGAAACACACTTGCATATTAGCTACACCCAATGATCAAGTACGATCATAGTGCCCCTTAGTTGGTGCTTTATAGGATAAGATGGAGACTCAAATAAAAATAAATATTGCATGAAGTAAATAGAAAGGCCCTTTGCTGAGGGAAGTAGGGATTTGTAGAGGTGCCAGAGCTCAATGCTTAAATTGAGAGATAAAATTTTTGAGAGCCATATTTTTCCCATCAACGAAAATGACCGAGTAATTCCCAACACTTTCCATGCTAGATATATCATAGGCGGTTCCCAAACATAAAATATAGTTTATTCTTTTTTCCACCATTCTTGCACATTCCATGGCTACCAGTATCAATGGGTACTGTTCATACCAACACCTTTCAAGGAATTTATTATTTGACAACATAAAGTAAATTTCTTTTTCATTTCGGGATTGGGCATCCCTATTACCGCCGTACTATCGTGCAGTGACAAGTGAATAAACACTCATCTTGAGAATAACACATCTAGCATGGAAAATATTCGCCACCCCCTGCCGCTTCATGAGCGGTATGAGCACACAAAAAGGAAAATTTATTTTTAAAATTAGAGATGGCACATAAAAAATTTCTTAGAAAGGCACGGGAATACCGCATATAGGTAGGTATGGTGGACTCATGTGGCAAAACTGGGTTTAAGGATTTTGGATGCACAAGTAGTATCTCTACTTAGTACAAGTGAAGGCTAGCAAATATATTGAGAAGCATCCAACCAAGAAATGGAAAATCACATAAACAAGCATTAAGCATAACTAAAACCAAATAATGCACCACAAGTCGGACGTAATTGAATTGCATAACTATTGACTTTAGTTCTTGCATAGGAAATCACAAACCTTAGCACCAATATTCTTACTAAAGCATAATTATTCACCAACATGACTCACATATTATTATCATCATACTGCAAAACTATTACAAGGAATCAATTTTATTTTGTCCATTGATCTTCATGAAGTTTTTATTATACCCCCCTTCGAATATCTATCACTTTGGGACTAGTTTCATGTGTTGCTTTTCACAATCTCAAACAAATTTAAGTGAAGAACTTGAGCATAAATTTTTTCATCTCTCAAAATAATATAAGTGAAGCATGAGAGAATATCTTCAAAAAATTACTAACTCTCAAATAAATTTAAGTGAAGCATGAGAGCATTTCTTCAAAAATATTAAAGCACACCGTGGTTAAAAAGATATAAGTGAAGCACTAGAGCAATTCCATAGCTCAAAGAATTTAAGTGAAGCATAGAGAGCAATTCTAACAAATCATAGCATAATTTTTGCTATCGCAAATAGGTCTGTCTAGCAAGGATAGATGACACAAACAAAAAAGCAAAACAAGCAAATACTCATATAATACAAGATGCTCCAAGAAAAACTCATGATATGTGAAGAATAAAAATATAGTTCCAAGTAAAATACCAATGGTCTTTAGAATAAAGAGGGGATGCCTTCCGGGGCATCCCCAAGCTTAGTTGCTTGTTTCTCTTTGGATAACAACTTGGGGTGCCATGGGTCATCCCTGAGCTTAGGATCTTCTTACTCCTTATTCCTTCATCCATTTTGATCTCACCCAAAACATGAAAACTTCAATCACACAAAACTCAACAAAACCTTCATGAGATTCGTTAGTATAAGAAAGCAAATGACTGCTCTCAGTACTATTGCAAATCCATTCATATTTTATTTTTGCATTATATATACTATATTCCAACTTTAACATGGCTCATACCCCCTATACAACCCATAGATTCATCAAAATAAGAACACAACGCAAAGAAAACAGATTCTGTCAAAAACAGAACAACCTGTAGCAATCTGAAAAGTTTGTATACTTCTATAAATCCAAAAATTCTGAACAATTAGGAAGATGTAGGAAATTTGTATATCAATTTTGTGTAAAAAAAATGCAGAATTGTCCGTCTGTTCTGTGATTGAGTAAAATTTTTTTACTGGACGCAAAAGTTTCTGTTTTCCAACAAGATCAAATCAACTATCACCAAACATAATCCCAAAGGCTTTACTTGGAACAAACACTTATTACAAATAAAAAAACACAATCATAACAGAGTCATAATTGTGCAAACACTCAAGAACAGAAAGAAAAAATCAAAATAGAATTTATTTATTGGGTTGCCTCCCAATAGGCGACATCGTTTTATGCCCCTATAGGCATAATGCATAGATTCAAGTGTTGTCATCTTTATTTCTAGATCCATAAGATGCCCTCAAGATTGATTCATACGGTGGCCTAATTCTTGTTCTAGGTAAGTGTTCTATACCCTTCCTTAGTGTAAATTGAAATTTAATATTGCCTTCTTTCATATCAATCACGGCACCTATAGTGCGTAAAAATGGTCTACCAAGTATAATTGGACAAGATGGATTGCAATCAATATCAAGAACAATAAAATCTATTGGCAAATAGTTCCAATTTGCAAGAATAAGAAAATCATTTATTCTTCCCATAGGATTTTTAATAGTAGAATCCGCCAGTGCAAATTCAGAGGACATTCTTCCATATTGGTAAGACCGAGCACATCACATGGAGATTTCGGGATTGTGGAAACACTAGCACCCAAATCACATAAAGAAAAAAACTCATAATTTTTAATCTTGACTTTGATAGTAGGTTCCCATTCATCATGTAATTTTCTAGGAATTGAAATCTCTAATTCGAACTTTTCTTCTAAAGCTTTTGTCATGGCATCTATGATATGTTTAGTGAAAGCTTTATTTTGCTCATAGGCATGAGGTGAATTTATCATGGATTGTAACAAAGAAATACAATCAATCAAAGAGCAATTATCATAATTAAATGCTTTGTAATCCAAAAGAGTGGGTACATCACTAGTTAATGTTTTTAACCACCCACATTTATCAATTTTCTCATCAAGATTTTCACCCTCTGAATTATTGGGACGCCTTCTTGCTACAGTTGACTCTTATTTAGTCCCTTTATCATCAACTTTAATTTTACTAAACAAGGAATCAATACAAGATACACCAATCACTTTAAGATCTTCATCATTTTTATCTTCTAGAGAAATTGGTTTAGCGACCATCTCATTTACTAGGGTAACTTGTGCGTCAGATATTTTTTTCCTAGCAAATTTTCGGCAAAAGCATACTTAGATTGGAGATTGAAAACTTCTCTACTAATATCATCAAGTTGTTCTGTTATAGCATCTAACATAACACAATGTTCCTTAAGTTCTTCAGTAAAATACTTATTGTGCTCAAATTGTGTAGTCATATATGCCGTAGTACTTTTTTCAATCTCAAGCAAAACATTGCGGCAATTAACATCATAATATTTCCTTTGAGACATTGTGACTACGCAAACAAGAACACAAAGGAAAATAGATCTAATGAGAAAACGGTGAACGAAAAAGGGGGCCAAGAAAACGACAATTTTTTGTGAAGTGGGGGGAGATGAAAACGAGAGGCAAATGACAAATAATGTAAATTGCAAGGAGATGATATTTGTGATTAGGAACCTGATAGATGTTGATGATGTCTCCCTAGCAACGGCTACAGAAATTCATTTTGATGTCGCTTGAACTACGTCGGTATTTCCCCAAAGAGGAAGGGATGATGCAGCACAACTAGGGTAGGTATTTCCCTCCTTTATGAATCCAAGATATCAATCCAGTAGGAGAACAAAGCAACACTATGTAAATGGTACCTGCACACAAAGAACAAATACTTGCAACCTGACGTGTATAAGGGGTTGTCAATCCCTTCGTCGGGTAACGGTGCCAGAAATTTTCAAGTTGACGGGATAGAATTGTGATAGATTGGATAAATAGATCTCGAGAAAGCGCGAAATAAAATAAGTAACAAAAAAATTGCAGCAAGGTATATTTTTGGGTTTTTGGAATAATAGATCTGAAAATGAAAGCAAATAAACTCAAATGAAAATATGAAAAAGAATAGGCCGAGGGCCATAGATTTCACTAGTGGCTTCTCTCTAGAAATAGCACACGGTGCGTAAACAAATTACTGTTGGGTAATTGATAAAACTTCACATAATTATGACGATATCCAGGCAATGATCAATATATAGGCATCACGTCCAAGATTAGAAGACCGACTCCTGCCTGCATCTACTACTATTACTCCAAACATCGACCGCTATCCAGCATGCATCTAGTGTATTAAGTTCATGGAGAAATGGAGTAATGCAATAAGAACGATGACATGATGTAGACAAGATCTATTCCTGTAGGAATAGACCCCATCTTGTTATCCTTAATAGCAACGATCAATACGTGTCTTGTTGCCCCTTTTGTCACTGGGAAAGAACACCGCACGACCGAATCCATCACAAAGCAACTTTTCCCATGGCAACAAAAATTGAACTAGTTGGCCTAACTAAACCAAAGATTCGAAGAATAAATACGAGGCTATAAATAATCATGCGTATGAGAGATCAAAAGAATTCTCAAATAACTTCCATGGATATAAAGATCTTATCATAAACTCAAAGTTCATCGGATCCCAACAAGCACACCACACAAAGAGTTACATCAAATAGATCTCCAAGAGACCATTGTATTGAGAATCAAAGGAGAGAGAGGGAGAGGGGAAGCCATCTAGCTACTGCCTATGGACCCGTAGGTCTTGATGACCCGCGAGTATAGGGGATCAATTGTAGCTCTTTTCGATAAGTAAGAGTGTCAAACCCAATGAGGAGCGAAAGGAAATGATAAGCAGTTTTCAGTAAGGTAATGCCTGCAAGTGCTGAAATTGTAAGTAACTAAGTAGTTTGATAGCAAGATAATTTGTAACGAGCAGGTACCGACAGTAGTAGCAAAAGTGCAGCAAGGTAGCCCAATCCTTTTGAGGCAAAGGACAGGCCAAAACGATTTCTTATCATAAGCAATGTGTTCTTGAGGGTACACGGGATTTTCATCTAGTCACTTTCCCCATGTTGGTTTGATTTGTGTTTGGTACTTTGATAATTTGATATGTGGGTGGACTGGTGCTTAGGTGCTATTCTTATTTGAACAATCCTCCTACTTATGATTAACCCTCCCGCAAGCATCCGCAACTACGAGAAAAGTATTAAGAATAAATTCTAGCCATAGCATTAAATGTTTGGATCTAATCGGTCCCTTACGGAATAGCGCATAAACTGGGGTTTAAGCTTCTGTCACTCTCGCAACCCGTCATCTAATTGCTACTCCATAATGCATTCCCTTAGGACCAAATATGGTGAAGTGTCATGTAGTCGATGTTCACATGACACAACTAAGGGAATCACAACATACATACTATCAATATATCGAACACACATCAAGTTCACATGATTACTTGCAACATGATTTCTCCCGTGACCTCAAGAACAAAAGTAACTACTCACAAATGATAATCATGCTCAAGATTAGAGGGGTATTAAATAGCATATTGGATCTGAACATATAATCTTCCACCAAATAAACCATATAGTAATCAACTACAAGATGTAATCAACACTACTAGTCACCCACAAGCACCAATCTATAGTTCTGGTAACAAGATTGAACACAAGAGATGAACTAGGTTTTGAGATGAGATGGTGTTGTTGAAGATGTTGATGGAGATTGCCCTCCACAAGATGGGAGAGTTGTTGGTGGTGATGATGATGATGATTTCCTCCTCCGGGAGGGAAGTTCCCCCGGTGGAATCGTTCCGCGGGAGGGCAAAAGTGCTCCTGCCCGAGTTCCGCCTCGAGACGACAGTGCTCTGTCCTGAAAGTCCTCTCCTTAATTTTTCTAGGTCAAAATGACTTATATACCAGAAGATGGACACCGGAGGTGGGCCTGGGTGAGCACAACCCACCACGGCGCGCCTGCGCTCCTGGTGCGCCCAGGTGGGTTGTGCCCACCTGGTGGGCCCCCTCTGGTAGTTATTTCCTCCAATATTCATCATATATTTGATAAAAAATCTCCGTGAAGTTTCAGCTTGTTTGGAGTTGTGCAGAATAGGTGGCCTGATGTAGCTTTTCCATGTCCAAATTTCCAGCTGCCGGAATTCTCCCTCTTTGTGTATACCTTGCATATGATGAGAGAAAAGGCATTTGAATTACTCCAAAAAGCATTATTATGGATAAAAACATCATAAATAACAGTAGGAAAACATGATGCAAAATGTATGTATCAAATCCCCCAAGCTTAGACCTCGCTTTTCCTTAAGCAAAAACCGAAATCGAGAAACATGTGCACATGCTTAGAGAGAGAGGTGCCGATAAAAACAAAATACGGGCATAGAAGCATCATGTTCATTATTATAACAGCAACAAACTTAAACATAAGACTATTGTCATAGAACTTTTATCATATACTTCTCATGAATAAGTAACAGTTCATCACACAATTGAAGTGTAAAGCAAAAACTCAATTAAAAACCAACAAACTATGTTCTCAGTCAACTTTGCAACTACAATTCATCATCTTTTCAGGAAGGGTCACGTATTGGAGCCTTTAGGCAAGTCCACATACTGAACCATCATATAGTCTTCTATGATTGCTAACACTCACCACGTACACATGAGCAAAATGTTTCATCCAAACATATAGAAAGATAGGGGTGTCAGTGTCAAAACAGGCAGATCTTGGGGTATGGGTCCCGAATTATGGATTCTCGGATCAATGGTAACAGAAACAAAGGAGACAATGTTTTACCCAAGTTCGGGTCCTCTTGATGGAGGTAAAACCCTATGTCATGCTCTTGTTTATATTGATGGAGTATCAAGTACAGAGTTGATCTACCTCGAGATCATATATTGTGGTCTAAAACCCGAGGGTATGATAAATAATGTCATAATGATCTAGCATATCCCTACCGACTAGCCTGGCCTAGGCTTATATAATGTACCAAAGGCCTAGGATAATAAGAGTTCTAGTCGAACATGTCGGTGGAGAGGACTCCTTGTCTTGATCACCAATTCTTGTGGAATCTTCCTCGTCTATACATCGGCTGTCTGAAATGGCCCATGAGTAAACGGCCATGGGGGTCCTCGGCCCAATCCAACTGATTGGGAGAAGACATGGTGAGTACCCCCTGGTCCAGGACACCGTTAGTAGCCCCGTGAACCGGTCTTCAAGTTGGGGATGCTCCTTGGTTCTTCCGAACTATTCTTCTTCTTTGGTCGTCAGTCTTGAAAACTGGTTCAACAAATCTTCCCATCTTCTATCTTGAGGATTGCCGAGCTAAATCTGAAGATCTCACACGTCGGGTATCCGAGGAGCCCTTTAAGTCTTTGGCCTTTATCAATGCCTTGTCATTTTTATGCCACATCTCGGGTTTGAAGTGTTTGTCGTGCGACAGTGTCCTCTTGCATCTGAGCTCCAATGCCAGACTACATTCAAGGTATCTTTTGCAGCCGAGCACCAACGCCGAACCGCTTCCGAGCTCCAAAGCTGGAATGTATCCGAGCTCCAACGCCGGACTATGTCCAATCTCCAATGTCGGACTTATCCGAGCTCCAACGCCAGACTATATCCGAGGTGTCATAGATCACCTTGGTTCAAAAAAGCTGAAGGAGTTTAGCTGAGCTTAATGTCGGAGATGCCCTCTATGGAGCCAGCCACATGCATCCGAGTTATATCCCGAAATGCTTCCGAGGTGGTTCAGCACCTCGGTCATGGGCTGATTGTTTGCTGTCAATATGTATAACCAGTAGCCCTCAAGGTGTGTGTCGGTCTAAAACCCGAGACACACCTAAAGGAAAACATGAAACCGCTGATCCTAATAGCCCCTGAGACTCAGGTCAATTTGCAAAATCAGCCTGAGGATCAACTCCTAGCTCGGCAGCATACATAGGAATAGAAACGCAATGTAATATATTAGAGGTAATAGTGATCGGCGGACGGGCCCCTGAGAGAGGGTCGTGAGAAGTCATCGTGATATATTACCTTGATGCCGGATAATTCCCATATGGTACTTATTGTTGTCCGAAGACGCACTTGTCCATAGTTCGGTCATGCCGAATACTGAGCACTTTCAATTTTCTGCATTGAATAGGGAATGCAGTAGCCCCTGAGCCACTGGTTGTGTGGCAACACCAGATTAGGGAATCGATGTGCCCCTTTAATATTTATAAATAATGAGCATGAAGCCTAGTAGCCCCCGAGCCTTAATGTGGGCACGGGTGGCCGAATTAAGGATCGATATCCGTTTGATAGAAAAATTCGTTGTGTTTAACACAAACTTATCAAAAAGAGAATAAGATCTCTTAAAGGAGCTTAAAGCTGGTCGAAATCCAAGCTCGCCAAGGTAGGCCCCAAGGGATTTAAAAGATGGTTTTCAGTAAATGGATTTTACTCGCAATTTTTATGTGTAATGATTCTATGTATCCAAGTACTTTACATCATTAATGCTCGGATCCGCATTGTACAAAACTTTGTTGACCGACCATCGGCTTCAACCTCCTTGGCCAGTAGCTGGGGAGTGCCTGTTGTACTTTATAAAGCCTTTACAAGGGCAAAGTTCCACGACAAACACAGCAATCTGGCCATATGGTCTTATAAACAAAGGTATGCGGAGAAATTATTATATTGCTATTAAATGTAAAAAAACATCTTCCAAAGAAAATAGTTCCGCTATCGGTTCCTTTCTTTGGGTTGTGATGCTAATCACGATCATGAAACCTTACCTGTGATCAATGTGGGAGGAAAATATTGAGGATTCAGTTTGGGGAAAGTTCCCGACCAATTATATCCTTTATGATCGCTAGCTTTCGGCTTCACCCAGTTTGAGGTACCAACTCGGATGACCCGGTAGTAACAATCAAAGAGGTGCTCCTTTTACCACGTAGCCGAACAATCGGGAACGTAGGGGTAATCACAGGAGCTAGGCAACCCAGCTTGGCCAAAATCTAAGTCAAATTGATGCATATTTATGGCTTTATAATGATAATTACGGAAGGCAATGCTCGTATAATGAATACAAATGCTGATGATATTTATTTTGACTCCGTTGCGACTGTTTATCATTTGAAAGTGGCCCATCGTCGGCTTCTACCCCTTTGTAGATGCTATGCAGGGTGTTTCCGTAGTAACATAACAACCCTTAGCCAACATCTCGGTGCCCGGAGGTGGTTGTGTAAGCGGAAACAAGGCAATCAGATATGTGGGCTTTATAACTTTCACTTAGTCATAGGTGCTTTAAACTGGGGAAGCTAGCTACGAGCCCCCGGTTAGTGTTTGGCGCCGACCGAAGTCTAGCCATTAACACTTCTGCCAATGTTATGAAAGGACCATCGTTTATCACAGGGTAATCGGTACCAATCTATAGTTTGACACCATCATCGGATCGCTTATTAGTTTTCGCCCATTGTGATAGTCAGTTTTCGGCTTTCTCCACTAAGGTGCTTAACCATTCGAGCTGGAAGCACAATCGCAGTGGTTCTCCCTTTGCACACCTAGCCGAACAGAGCGGGGAAACCAAACTATTGACCAAAGACACAATTCGAAATGATGCATATATAGCAATATCCGAGAATGTTTTTGTCGAATCTCTAAAGGTGTCTGGCGTTGCACTACGAGACTTATGCTGGAAAGACACAAATAGTTTAAAAGTGCCATAACCTTAAAAAACCAAAAAACTTATGCGGAAACTTTACATCCGAACTAAATCAAGTTATTTGGTGCCAATCTGAAAATTGGTGTCAAAATTTTTGTGATTCTGTCGTGCTTTAACATGACACATCTGATCTCTAGACTTCAAGTGGATCAGCCTTCGGCTTCAACCTCCCTATCCCGAAGGCGGAGTACGTTTCCAAGCCCAGTTTAGCAAACCAAACTCGAGTGGCTTTAGAGAGAAACTAGGCCATCTGCCAATTGACCACACACTCGAGTTGAGAAAGCTGTGGTAGAAAAGGACTTTGCCACGACTTAAAAGAAGAATACTTATCACAAAACATCTCATATAAATTTACGAGCCCCCAGTTAACTTGGGTAAGAGAAGTGTTTTTAACAAATACCGTATGTGAGCATGGTCGAACCGAACACAAATTAAAAATTTAAAACTTTGAGCATAAAAGCGACTTAGCTGGTTAATGTGTTCGGCATTGATGACGCGGTCCGAGCATAGGGCGGGACGACGTCCCAGCCTCCAAGCCGGTCCCGAGTTGGCAGAGCGCAGAGCTCGGTAGTCCGAAGTGGCGACATAGCACGGCCGATGCAGGCCGACAGTGTGATCCCAAAGTACCCGACGTGGGTTAATGAAGTGATGACGAAGCCCCCGGTCCAGCCGAGGTGACGTGGTATGTCGATACACCGAGGTGACAGCGCCGTCCAATCCGGATCATTTACCTGTGCACAAAAAATAGTGCAAGCCGGAGATAATAGTAGTATTAATTTTTTTAAGTTGCATGATTAATAATTTATGCAAAGTGAGTAATAAAAGAAATATGGTCCGTGCGCCGAGCACATGACGAGGTAGGACCCTCTTGATGATGCCGAAGTCCCCGAGGCAACTGAACATGTCGGTATGGCAATTCGATCAACAAGGTGATCATGCGAGCCGATGTATGCCAATTGGGACAACGACGTTGGCTTGCCGAAGTGACCGCGTGACGCAGTCGAAGTTGATCACCTACACACATAAAATAGTGTGGTCCAAAAATAATAATACAAAATAAAATCCTTACATAGCTGCTTTTCGCAAAAATAATTTATTTAAAAGAGATGTGGCCTGGCGCCGAAGTCCATGTCGACGCAAGGCGTTGGCGTGACGCGGTAAAGGCGTGGTGAAGCCGGAATTCACAGGCCGGTCTGAGTTCCGGATGCGGCGTTTGCCGAACTGTATACGAAAACTAACCGAACCACCACGCGATGGTTGTTAATGCGGCCACCATTTGACAGACCTATGTACGGATGATGGAACAAACCCCGGTAATAATTCCTCAGGAAAAATAAACCCAAGAAAGAAAAAAAAATATTAGGATTAATAGCACCTGGTTTATTTGTTGTTGCAATATGAAGAAAGGTTACTCCCAAAATTGGGACTCGATCTGCACACCCATTGTCTGATGGACGATGAAGCGACGGCATGGCGATGCAGGAAAAGGTCGGAATGCCGAGGCAAAGCCCCCGGTCCAGCTAATGTGACGAAGCTGGTCGGCTGGTGACGCCGAAGTCTCCGGAGTAGGCTGATGAAGAGATGGCGAAGCCCCCGGTCTAGGCCGGGGTAACAGAGCGGGTCGGTAAGGAGACATTGTAGCTTCCACGTCAGCCGAGGTGTTGAAGCTGTTCGGTGTGATGGACATCAGCTTGAAGAAGCAACAGTCGTCCATACCGACGCTAGTCATAACTTGCGACGCGGTCAAAGCTGGATTGATGAAGTGATCAAGCGGCGATGTCGGCGCGCCTAACCTGTGCAATCCGTGGGGTGATGGTGTTGGTGATAATTTAGTCTTCTCGATGCCGAACTCTTGTTCGGCTTGCCGAGCTAATGATCCGATAAGGTTGGGCTCGGCTCGATGGAGCGACGATCTGTCTGGCGCAGGTCGGCAGACGTGGAGTAAGGGTTGGTTTGACACCAAAGTGACAGTGAAGATTACTTCCGAAAAGGAGCAAAATTTGTGAGCATGTGTTCGGAAACAAAACATAATACCCTATAAAGATATTCTTTCAAAAAATGGTTGTCCAGTATCCCGTTCATGAAGAAAGATGAACTCAAGTCGGATTCGTATTCACGCAAAAAACAGATTCGAAAATTAATGCACTAATCGAAAGGTTCCCGGAGTTTGGACGGTCGGATCGAGCTGAAATTTTGAGAAGTGGTAGATATAGGAATTCCGCAGCCGATCAACGGTTGGATCTTCCAAAGGACGTCCGAGATATATATTGTACACCACGCTCCAAACTCGTCCAGATTCCCATCCAGATTCGACAGGGCTCCAGTATATCGGAGATCAGTGAAGATTGCTCCATCGGAACGCGATGAAATTTTACAGTGTTGTTGTAGACTCAATTCCGCACAATTCCATCAAAGAGATGCTCGAGGAGGTGGTGGTAGCGGTTACAAGTTCGATGTTCAAAAAAATAGCACGGGCGCCAGAGAGCAATGTTGACGTTGAGCCCCCGAGCTCCATGGATGATTCCTCCATGATCATGATAGAGATTGGAGTTGATGTTGATGAAGGCCCTCATCCGAACATGACGATTGGAGGCAGGGCACAGTCCTTGTTCAAGCCAAGGTGACCAGTCGAGCCGGCGACGAACACGTCGACGTTGCAGTTGATCTGCAGGCGAGCCATTAATCTTTTGCCGATCACACTGCAGAACTCTCAATGAAATCACCATTGTCGGTGTCAAAACTGGCAGATCTCGGGTAGGGGGTCCCCAGCTGTGGATTATATGATCAATGGTAACATGAACGAAGGAGACAATGTTTTACCCAGATTTGGGCCCTCTTTATGGAGGTAAAACTCTACGTCCTGCTCTTGTTTATATTGTTGGAGTATCAAGTACAGAGTTGATCTACCTCGAGATCATATATTGTGGTCTAAAACTTGAGGGTATGATGAATAATGTCATAATGATCTAGCATATCCCTATCGACTTTCCCGGCCTCGGCTTGTATAATGTACCAGAGGCTTAGGATAACAGGAGTCCTAGTCGAATACGTCGGTGGAGATGAGTCCTTGTCTTGATCACCAAGTCTTGTGGAATATTCCTCATGTATACATCGGCTGTCCGAACTGGCCCATCAATAAACGGCCATGCGGGTCGTCGGCCCAATCCAACTGATCGGGAGACGACGTGGTGAGTACCCCCTAGTCCAGGACACTGTCAAGGGGCTTATAGTTTCACCTCCCAATGTATTAACCTCAAGGGCGATGTCAACAATAATAACTCATGCCGCTTAGATCTTTCCTCACCAAATGATGCTTGCCAAAGGAAAAAACAAAAAGGAATAGAAGGAAAACTTTGACTCTTTGCATAAAACTAAATACATGAAAGTAAAAGATAGGCCCATCACAGAGGGAAGAAAAGGTTGCCATGCGCTTATTTGTTTGTATGTTCAACCCCTTAATGCAAAAGAATGTCATGTTGTATTTCCCCTTGTGATAGAAACCTTTATTATGCAGTCTGTCGCTTTTATTCTTCACCATCCCAAGTTCGTACAACACTCAATTTTCTTTTACACTAAATGATCTCACACTTTTAAAAGCAATTTTTATTGCCTTTTTGCACTGATGACAACTTACTTGAGGGATCTTGCTCAATCCCTAGGTAGGTATGGTGGACTCTTGAAAATAAGATTTGGGTTTAAGGGTTTTTGGATGCATAAGTAGTATCTCTACTTAGTGCGGAATTTTTGGCTAGCAAATATAGGGGCAAACACCATATGTTAAAGGATCCATGACACTATGACTTCTGTGTGAATATAAACAAACATAAACTATTAAGTTGTCTTCCTTGTCCAATGTCAACAATTTTGGCATATAATATTTTGATGAGGGCTCACAATCACAAAAGATTTCTAGGATAGTATATTTATATGTGAATCTTCTCTTCCCTTATTAATTCTTTGATGAGTTGAATCATTGACTAATGCTATGTTTGTCAATCTCTAATAAAATTTTCTACTTATACTTTTCCTTATGTGGTGTCATCACCTACCATAAGATTAGTATATGATCTTTTTCATAATTTCTTTCCTTTTATTTATTTCCTTTCTCTTTTTCTTCCTTATTTCTTTTCTTTTAATTTGCAACATGAAAGTAAAGAAAGCAAAACTTAAACTAAACTTTATTATATATCTTGCACACGATTTACAAGGATACATCACCAAGCAAACTCTCGAAAAGAAAGAATTGAACTAAACTTTTATTCATCTAAAGCAAAAGATCAAACTAAAATAAGTAAAGGCAAAAGATAATGGGATGATACGATACCGGGGCACCTCCCCCAAGCTTGGTGGTAGCCAAGGGGAGTACCCATACCCAATACTCAATTCTCTTTTGGTGATGAAGAATAAGGTGGTGGTGATGAAGAGATCTTGTCCTCGGATTTCCATTGCAGTGGTCCACCATTGTAAGAGGAGGAGTGAGTCTCATGGGTCCTGCAACTAGCAGCCAAACTCATACCTTTAAACCTCGCCTCATATTCAAAGATTTGGTTTTGGAGATCGTAGATCTAGCTTTGGAGCAAGTTGATTTGCTCGTTGAGGGTGAAGACGATGTCCTTCATGGGCTTGCCATCCACCCTGAGATCATGGGAAAGGTCCGCGATCATGAGGTGATTGGCATTGAGTCCACGCTCCACCATCCCTTTGCAGCGGAAGACATCTTGTTCCATAGCTTCAAGCCTGGCCTCCACGGTTCCCGCCCCCTTGGGACATGGCACATCGCGGAGGTGAATCACCCCCTCATGCATATGGATGACTTGAGGGTGTTGCACTACCTCCCGCAAATATGGTTTGATGACATTCTTGAAGAACTTGTCCTTGGAGGAGCTTTATGCGGCCATGGTAGATTGGACCTGACAGAAAATAGCAAGAAAAGAAAACCGAAGATTTCTCCATGATACGGTGGTCAATAGGTTCAGGGGGTGGTATATAAAGATTTCTTTATCTTGGGGAACAAGCAAACTGTAGAAAAACGGAGTCCGGAAGGTGTCCCTGGTGGGCACAACCCACCTGGGTGCGCCAAGCAAGCCTGGCACGCCCTGGTGTCTTGTGCCCACAGGGTATGCTTCCTGGAAGTTTCTTATTTTCCTTTTTTTCTAAATACTCCAAAACCGACAAAAAATATTTTTGCGGATTTTTCAAAGTTCGTTTACTTACCGTATCACGTACCTCCTTATTTTCACGATTCTGGAGTATTCCGGAAGGACTCTTTTATGTGTTCTTCCGGTGTCAAAGTTTGGATAATATTACTTCCAACATTAATGGGTGTATTGGTTCTATTCCTCTTTGAAGCATGGCTCTCCTCCCACCCACCCACCCTCCCACCCACAGCCTAGGTTTTCCGGCGATCTACACTTCTAGCCAGTGAATTGTGGATCTTCCCCGCTCATCTACTCCCGCGTCTTCTAATCTACACGTCTATACCCATCTCATATGGGTCCTTATGGTGGATCAACGTTGGATTTGGACTTCTCGGCGGGCTCCATCTTTGTGGATAAGGTTTTCACCTCTTGTGGGAGATCTGTCCATCCCACGGATGACACGGGCCATTTTATTATGGTTGTGTCTTTTAGCAGACATGATTTCTATCTTAATGAAGATTTGGTGGCGGCTGCCTTGGAATCAGCAATTGGGGGGTCGGCCATTGATTTGTCGGTCCAACTCATCAAGGACAAGGTATTTTCATTTATTGTCTCCTGCAAGCAAGTTGGCCTCTACAACCTTCAATTGAGATCATTTGCATGCCCACATTTCAAATGTTATTTTCATCTTTGGGGGAAGGGTGGTCCTATTTGGAAACATGAGTTTGAGATCTGGAAAAAGGAATGTGACACTGAGTGGATTCTTGTTAGTCCCTCCAAAAAGCATGCTACTTTGGGTATGATTTCTGTCGGGGTGAACTGATCCTCGAACACCTATGGGGCCGGCGGACCGGGCCCCTTTCGGTTCGGCGGGGGGCGGAGATCGCACGAAGAGCAGATCGAGGCGAGGCACACGAGCAGTTTACCCAGCTTCGGAGCTCTCCGGAGAGATAACACTCCTACTGCTGCTTGTCTGGTTGTATTATCTGGTGTTCTTGCTCTCCAAAGCGAGAGTGTGATGTTCTCTGGGCTATGAATGAATCGAAGCCGACTGTCCGAACCTACGAGCCGAACCCCCTCTACGTTGCGCATGGGCCTCCTTTTATATGCTAAAGGGGTCACCGACAGGTGGCAACGAAGAGGAGGGTAAAAACGTAAAAAGCGAGGTAGTTGATACAGTTGCTTGTACAGTGCACCCTACCTATCCCTGACGGCAGGGGACAAGGGCATTAAATGCCCGTCTGAGTCGCCCGAACAGTGCAGAAAAGGACCGTTAGGGGCGCCACCATTCGCCACGATGGTGATCTTGTCAGCTTCGCATGCCACTGCGCACCGCTGGCTGCACAGCCTCCCGCCACGCGCGCCCGGAGAGGCCCCCAGAGCGACACATTGGTGGATGCGCTGGAGCGTGGACGCAGAGTGGCCGCCTGCCGCGGCAAGCGCCTTGCCGCTGTCGTTATCTTGTCGGGTCCGGAAGCTTGTCGCTCACCGGGCCTCGAGGTACCTTGGTTTGTCTTCCCGGCAAGCTCCTCTTGCCGGGGCCTTGTTGCCTTGCCGGAGCGCGTGGCACGTCGCGGCAAGTTCATTGGAGCGCCTTGGTTGGCCTTCCCGGCAAGCTCTTCTCGCCAGGGTCTTGTCTCCTTAGCTTAAATACTTTGTTCTTGGATGGCTCCAAGGGAACCTTGGGGGATCTTGGCGATCACCCGGCAAGCCTTTGCCGCGGGGTGCTGCAACTGCCCGTGCACAAGTTCGGGGTACTAGGGTACCCCTATTCTAGTACACCGACAGGAGCCCCCGGGCCAGGGCTAGACACGGTGCCGAGCGCTGTTGGGCCAGGCCCAAGACAGGGCACGGGCACACGCGGGCTGGGCCACGCCAAATCTTGTTCCATATCCACCGCACTCTCCCATAATGGCACGCGTTGAATGCGGCATCGTGGGAGAGATCGTGGGTGGTTGTTTATTTGGAAGGCCGAAAACGTCCGCCCCGTCCCTCTTTATAAGCAGAGGAAACAGGGGCAGTTCGTTCCCCCTCGCTGGTTGCTGCTACTCCTTCTTCACAAACTCCGCCGCTCCCCCCTTCTTCTCGAAGCCGAGAGAGCAGCGTTCTGCCCCCCCCCCCACTGCCACCAGCATCACCACGCCGTCGACCTTCTCCACCACCTCCGCCATGGCCCCGAAAGCCGACAAGGGAAAGGGCGTGAAGTCGGCCGAGGCGCAGCGGCTCGCGGCGCTGCGGAAGGAGCGGGCGATCTTCACCCCCCAGCTCGGCTTGCAGGAGCTGAGGGAGTACTTCTACCACTTTTGGGCGACGGAGATGCGTGCGCATCCGCGCACGAGGGTACTCCCGCCGCTGCCTCGGAGTCGGCTCCAAATGGGTACCCGTTCTTCCCGCTATTCTTCTATTGCGGGCTCTGCCCGCCCTTCTCGGAGTTCTTTTGTGACATTATGAACACATATGGCTTCCGCCTCCTTGACTTCACCCCCAATGCTGTCCTGACCATGGCAGTTTTCGCACACTTGTGCGAAAACTTTGTCGGAGTCCACCCTAGTGGAGCCCTTTTCCGCCATTACTTCATGCCTCGGGTAGAGAGAGGAGAGCCGCTTGCCGGAGGGATTGCTTGGATCTCGAGAGTCCGCAAGAAGGATGCGTACTTGGAGGGTGAGCTCCGCAGCAAGTGGGAGGAGTGGAGAGCGGAGTGGTGTTGGATTGTCGAGGAGGATCCACAGCCCTTCACCGCCGTGCGCCAAACTCCAATAGTGCGCGGCAATGACTGGAGCAACGTGGCCCCGGAAGACGAGAGGCTGAAGATCGCCATGACTAGGATTCTTCACCTCAGGCTTGCCGGGCTCACCGTAGGTCCTGTCGGGGAAGATTTCCTCCGCCGCCGCATTGCCCCCTGCAGGAGAGGGGGAGGCCCGCCTGGGAATTCAAGAATTCAGCGGACATCATGAGGCTGCGGCCGGGCCTCAACTACAACTTCACTGTCTTGGAGTTGGACGCAATGCTCTTGGAATTATTCAAACGCGACCCCCAGCACCCATTCACACTGCCGAGGGGCGTAGTTCCTTTGTGCAATAACTCTTCGCTTGACCGGATCCGCGCCATGATGCCGTTGTGCGATTCACACGGCATCGTCCCAACTTGGCAAGAGCCTGCGGATGACGTTGTGCAAGCGTTCTTCGACACCTTGGAGGAAGTGCTGGTCCGCGCCGACGAGCAGAAGAGCCTCACCCGTGACAGCACCGACGAGGAGCTGCAGCTCATCGCTACTAGGGCGGAAGAGGCTGCGGCCGAAGCTGCTGCGGGTGTGTTTGGGTTTACTGTGGAGGAGGCGGAGGCTGCAGAGGCGGCAAACCTTGCCGAACGCGCGGAGTTCATGGGCGAGGAGGAGCCTGCTGGTTCCGAAGCCGAGTCGAGCGAGGCCGGCGAGGAGGAGGCTGAGCCTTCAGAGAGCTTGCCGCAGGTGGAGCCCCCGGCCCCACCAAGGAGGCGCCTTCGCAGGGCCGGGGACGCAGCGGGGCGGCAGCCGGCTCCATAGCCACCGAGCCGCACGACGCGCTCTACCGCGGCAAGCAATGTTGCCGTGGGAGCGCCTCACGCAATAGCGGCAACTGGAGCGGGATCTTCCCGGGCCACCGCCACCGCCCCCGCCAAGCGGGCAAGGGATCCTACTCCTCCGCCTCACTGCACCGGAGGGGAGCCGGACTTCGATCTTTCCGCGCTCAGCTCCGACGAGGAGGAAGAGTAGTAAGTTTCTTTGGTGCTCTTGTAGTTCTTCAATCTTGCTGTTTTTATCTTGTATCTGACTTGCGGATGACGTCGTGCAAGCGTTCTTCGACAATTTGGAAGAAGTGCCGGTCCGCGCTGACGAGCAGAAGAGCCTCACCCGTGACACCACCGACGAGGAGCTGCAGCGCATCGCCACTAGGGCGGAAGAGGTTGCGGCCGCAGCTGCCGCGGGCGTGTTTGGGTTCACTGTGGAGGAGGCGGAGGCTGCAGAGGCGGCAAACCTTGCCGAGCGCGCGGAGTTCATGGGTGAGGAGGAGCCTGCCGGTTCCGAAGCCGAGCCGAGCGAGGCCGGCGAGGAGGAGCTCGAGCCTTCAGAAAACTTGCCGCAGGCGGAGCCCTCGGCCCCGCCAAGAAGGCGCCTTCGCAGGGCCGGGGACGCAGCGGGGCGGCAGCCGGGTCAACAGCCGCCGAGCCGTGCGACGCGCCCTACCGCGGCAAGCAATGTTGCCGCGGGAGCGCCTCACGCAGCAGCGGCAACTGGAGCGGGATCTTCCCGGGCCACCGCCACCGCCTCCGCCAAGCGGGCAAGGGATCCTACTCCTCCGCCTCGCCGCACCGTAGGAGGGCCGGACTTCGATCTTTCCGCGCTCAGCTCCGACGAGGAGGAAGAAGAGTGAGTTTCTTTGGTGCCCTTATAATCCTTCAATCTTGCTGTTTATATCTTGTATCTGACTTGCTCCAATCTGGACTCTTTTCTTTTCAGAACACTGGCCCAGAGAGCGGCGAAGAGGGCCAAGGCCGCGGTGATCGTCATCGAGGATGACCCCATCGCGTCGGCGGGAGGTGGGCCCAAGACCACCTTGACGGACCAGGCAATCACCCCTCGGAGCAGCCCCCAGCGCAGCCCCCAGCGTAAGTTCATAGTTTAGCCTTCTGCTGTCGGGTGCGCTTGAGTGCCTTTTCCTTTGTTGATATCTTGCTTGTTGACTTGTGCAGGAGCAGAGCAGCCTCATCAGGAGCGCCCGGAGGCCGGTCCCGAAGCGCCACCTGCTTCGACTGCGTCGCCAAGGGAGGAGTCCCCGGCAAGGGAGCGCTCTCCGGCAAGGGGGGACTCTCCGGCAAGGGACGGCACTGCTGATCCTGCAGCGACCGCGGCTGCAACTGAAGATCTTGGCGCAGGTAATCCACTTGCCCAGAAACTTTCCCTTGGGTTCTGCTTCTTCCGTTTTTCCTTTCTTGGATTTTTGATTGATTTTCTTCCCTTCTTCGTTCTTCAGACCCATCTACGGCTGAGCCAATGGAGACAGAGGGCGCCCGCGAGGAAGGTGCCGGTGCTGATGAGACCGTCGACGAGGAGGCCGCCGGGGCTGCTGCTGCGGAGGCTGGCGAGGGGTCGGGCGATCGTACTGACAACCCTGAGGCCGCAGGAGCGCCGGGCGCTACACCGACCTCCGAACCCTCTGCCGCTTCTGCGGAGCCGGGCTCCGAGGAGCCCTAGCCCGGCGCTTACTTGCACGCCGGTGACAATATCTTCATCAAGCTGCCCTGGGCGTCGAGCTCCAGGGCGCCGGTCGAGGGGGAGGCTTTTGACGGGGAGGTGCTCGCCTCTGCTGGGCTTTCATTGGTCGACGCGCCCGACAGCAGCAGCGGCGAGCTTGAGGAGGAGCAGCTGCTGCGGAAGCTGCTGTCACTCTACCGCACCCGGCAAGCCAAGCTGGCTTCCCGGGAAGCGCTTGTCGCGAAGGCGGGAGTTGACATGGAAAAGTGCGCGGAGGAGCTCCGGGTCCAAAATCAAGAAGCTCTCTGGTCCTTGGCACAGGAGCGGGAGCGAGTCGACGAGGAGCGCACGGCCTTTCTTCTCGAGAAGGCCGAGGCTGAGGAGGAACAAAGACTTGCTGCCGAGAAGCAGTCCGCGCGGGAAGGTGAACTAGTGCAGCGGAAGGCCAACCTCGACAGCTACGAGGAAGAGCTCGCCGAGCGCGAGCGAGCACTTGGCGGGGCGCTCAAGGAGGCAAAGGACGCCGCGGCAACTGCAGAGGCCGCCAAGAAAGAGCTAGAGGAGAAGGTGGCGCAGCTGGAGGCCAATATTGGGAAGAGCGGCGAGGAGCTTGCCGCGCTCAAGCGTGAGCGTGAAAAGGATGCTGTCGCCCACGGTGAGCTGCAAGGCCTTCTCGCTGAGAGGGGCAAGGAGCTCAGCGCCACCAAGGATTCCAAAGCAGACCTGGAGCTGAAGCTGGCCACGCTAACGCAGACGCTGGAGGCCGTCAAGGAGCGGGAGAAGACCTTGTCGGAGAAGGTCAAGGCTGACGCGGCGCTGCTGGAGAGCATTGCAGTTACCCAGAACTCGTTCAGAGACACAGTGGAGCACTAGACCGAGGGCCTGGTGAACACTGCCGCTGTCATCAGCGAGGAGCTGGCGCAGCTGGGGATGGATAACTTTGGGTATCCTTCTGACGAGAGCCTTCAACCCAGCGCCAAGCTCAGCCTATTGTTCAAGGGCGTGGCGACGGCACTCCAGCGGCTCCGGGAGAGGATCCCGAAGCAGCTGGCCGACGAGTCGCGCAGAATCTGCGCCGGGGTTCTTCAGAAGGTGCTGATGAAGGTTGCCTTCCGTAACCCAGGCCTCAGCTCACCAACGTTCTCAGGTCCTTCCCGCCTGACGCTGATCTGGATGCACTCAAGGCCCTTGTCGCACCCATTGTGGACAAGGTGAGCGAGATCAAGAGAGTCGAGGGCGAACGCGTAGATTAGGCCGCCCATTTCTTCTTTTCCCTTGTCGCTGCTAGTCATGTTATGAGAACAGTCTGTTAGAGCTGCGACAAGTTATCTTTGTAATATAACTTTATTTCTGTTATCAATTGCAATGTTATTTCCTCTACTAGATTCCTTCCTTTGTATGTTATTACCCTACGCTTCTAGGGAACTTGTCGGCGCAGGCGCCCGAGCCGCGAGCGCTGAGTGCGGAACTTCAGCAGCCTGCTGGCGGCGTTGCTTCCGACAAGAAACCTTGTCGCGACTAGATGCAGCACGCTTAAGCTGTTGAGCGGACTCGAAACAAAGTAAGGGCGCAACTAGCCACAAGTTGGTTCCCGGTAAGATAACTCAAAAATTTAAAAAAGTGATCGCTCAAACTTTGGCAACTTAGCTTTTCTGTCATTTGCTTCCCGGTAAGGCAAGCCTTTGCTTGAACGACGCCTGGCCCATACCACAATCTTCTCCTTCCCCCCGGCAAACTTGTGTGCGAGAGAACCTTCTTTTCCTTTAAAAGAAAAAGAAAGAAGAGAAAATAATAATATGGAGCTCTTCGGCTCGTTACTACTTACCGGATGTAGGTGCTGCACAAAGTGTCAGATAATCGCATGCAAGAAAGGAACTAACGCATGAAATGGACAAGCTGTGCGGAGCACATGGGTTTTTACTTATGCACGGGATCTGCGCCCGGCTTTGTACAAAGGATTACATGCAACAGCGGCAAGACTTGTACAAAAGGTGGTTGCCGGAACGGGTTCCAGCAACCGCGCCTTATGGGAAAAAGTTACGAAGATGTTCTATGTTCCAGGAGTTGCTCACCGGAATGCCATCTTCGGTCTCAAGGCGGACAGCGCCAGGCCTTGTGACTCGTCTCACCTGATAAGGGCCTTCCCACTTTGGCGTCAACTTGTTGGAATTCTTGGCGGACTGAACGCGCCGAAGAACAAGGTCGCCTTCCTCGAAGCTTCTGGCTTTAACTTTGCGGCTATGATAGCGGCGCAAAGCTTGCTGGTATCGAGCAGCTCGTACAGCAGCCTGAAGACGATCTTCCTCAAGGAGCAGCGCGTCGTCTTGCCGCAGCTGTTCTTGCTCAAGCTCATCATAAGCGAGCACTCGAGGTGATCCGTATACGAGTTCCGTGGGGAGAACTGCCTCTGCTCCATAGACTAGAGAGAAAGGTGTCTGGCCAGTGGCTCGATTTGGCATCGTCCTGATCGACCAAAGAACCACCGGCAGCTCCTCGATCCAGTTCCTTCTGCACCTGTGCAGCCTGTCGAAAGTTCTGGTCTTGAGCCCGCGCAGCACTTCAGCATTTGCCCTCTCTGCTTGACCGTTGCTTCTCGGATGAGCAACAGAAGCGAAGCAGACCTTGGCGCCAAGGTCTTGGACGTACTGCATGAAGGTGCGGCTCGTGAATTGCGTGCCGTTGTCGGTGATGATCCTGTTAGGGATCCCGAAACGGCAAACAATCGACCTGAAGAACTTGACTGCTGACTATGCTGTCACCTTCCTCACTGGCTGCACTTCCGGCCACTTTGTGAACTTGTCGATTGCGACGTACAAGTACTCAAAGCCCCCGACAGCTCGGGGGAAGGGGCCGATGATATCGAGCCCCCAGACCGAAAATGGCCAGGATAAAGGGATCGTCTGGAGAGCTTGAGCTGGCTGGTGTATCTGTTTGGAGTGGAACTGGCACGCTTCTACGGCAAGGACTTGCGGCCCTGCCGGAGCTTGATGTTCCCCGGTAAGCTTGCCGGAGCAAAACTTGTCGGGAGCGTCTGCTTCAACGGAACAATCCATTAGGCTTGCCGGAGCAGACTGCCCCTCAGCCTTCTTGGTGTTGATCTTGGGGACTTTCTTGGCGGCGGCTTCGGGGAGCTCTGCCGGAAAGTAGTCACCGGAAACCAACTTCCTCTTCTTGCTTTGTCCAGTTCATGGTGTTACGGATGGTTGAGTCAACTTAAGCACAAAGATCCCTGGTTCCACAAGTAACTTTAGTGCGGCGCACTTTGACAGGCCGTCGGCAATATCATTCTGAGCTCTTGGGATATGCTCCATTTGTAGGACGTCAAGGTGCTCTTCTAGCTTCCTCACTTCATCAACATACGCTTCCATCAACGGACTCTGGTAGTTCTTGTTCACTTGTCGGACGACAAGCTGTGAGTCACCCCTGACAATGATCTTCTTGATCCCAAGGTTTGCTGCGATTCTGAGACCGGCAAGCAATCCTTCATACTCTGCTGTATTGTTGGTTGCTTGCCTTTGGGAAAATGCATCTGGACTATGTACTTGAGGTGCTCTCCGGTGGGTGCGACAAGCAGCACGCCTGCACCGGCGCCTTGCAGCGAGAAGGCACCATCAAAGTACATCAGCCACTCTTTGCTTGCCTCTTTGACGGGGATGCTCGTTTCTGGAATTTCTTCATCTAGGGTTGGCGTCCACTCTGCTATGAACTCTGCCAATGCTCAGCTTTGGATAGTTGAGGTGCTCTCAAACTTGAGGCCAAAGCTTGACAATTCCAGCGCCCACTCGACAATCCTGCCTGTTGCTTCTGGATTTTGCAGTATCCTCTTCAGCAGAAAGCGAGTGACGACTGTGATCTCATGTGCTTGGAAGTAATGGCGCAGCTTTCTCGAGGCCATGAGGAGGCCGAAAAGCAACTTCTGCACACCAGAGTACCTTGATCTAGCCCCCTGCAGAAGAGAACTGACAAAGTAAACTGGGCGCTGCACCATTCTCCTTGGCATCTCATCATGTTCCTGCTCAAACCCATGTTTGTCGGGACCTGAGCTTGTCGACGAAGCCCCCTGCTTGTCGCTGGATGGATCTGCCGTGGTTGATGGCTCATCATCCGCCTCCCTCTCTGCCACTAATGCAACACTAACCACTTGATTGGTTGCCGCTATATACAGCAGCAACTTCTCTTGCGGCTTAGGTGCGACAAGCGTTGGAGTGGAGGACAGGTATCTCTTCAAGTCCTGCAGCACAGCCTCCGCTTCCGGAGTCCATTTCATTGGACCTGCCTTTTTCAAAATTTTGAAAAATGGCAGGGCGCGCTCGGCAGATCTAGAGATAAACCTGTTGAGAGCAACCACGCAACCGGCAAGCCTTTGTACATCCTTGACGCGCTTTGGTGTTTCGATCTGCTCAATGGCTTTGATCTTGTCGAGATTGGCTTCAATTCCCCGCTGAGACACGAAGAACCCGAGAAGCTTGCCAAAAGGGACTCCAAACACGCACTTCTCGGGGTTAAGCTTGAGGTTGATTTTGCGTAGGTTTGCAAATGTTTCGTCTAAATCTTGAATCAGGGTCGCCTTGTTCTTGCTTTTGACCACTATGTCATCCATGTAAGCTTCCACATTTCTGTGTATTTGTGGCTCAAAAGCATGGTGGACTACCCTTGCGAATGTTGAACCAGCATTCTTCAATCCGAAAGGCATCCGTACGAAGCAGTACGTGCTACATGGGGTGATAAATGCGGTTTTCTCTTCATCTTCTTCTGCCATGAAGATCTGATGGTATCCTGAATATGCATCAAGAAATGAAAGCAAATCACATCCGGCTGTGGAGTCAACAATCTGGTCAATACGCGGCAAGGGAAATGGGTCTTTGGGACAAGCTTTATTAACATCAGTGAAGTCAATACAAAGTCTCCATTTCCCGTTAGCCTTGCGCACAACAACAGGATTGGCCAACCACGTGGGATGGAGTACTCCTCTAACAAGGCCTGCTGCTTCCAACTTCTTGATTTCTTCTGCGATGAATTATTGGCGCTCCACTGCCTGCTTCCTAACTCTCTGCTTGACGGGCCGCGCATGAGGACAGACGGCAAGGTGGTGCTCAATTACTTTCCTGGGAACACCGGGGATATCAGACGGTTGCCACGCAAACACGTCGACATTCGCCCGTAGGAAAGCAACGAGCGCGCTTTCCTATTTGGGGTCAAGAGTGGCGCTGATGGTGAAGGTACCACCAGTGCCATCCTCCTTGGTGGACACCTTCTTGGTCTCAGGTGGAGCTGCCATTGCTTTTTTACACTTGTCGGTGGAGCTCGATGGTGCGTCCTTGACGGTAGCGCAGCACTCCGAAGAGGTGCGCTTGCCGGAGTAGGCATCAGAGCTCTTGCCGGACTTGGTCTTCTTCTTCCCCCCGGGAGCTTCAACGGCAAGTGTCCTCCGTTCTACTGCAGCTGCTGCTTCCCGGTAGATCTTGTCGGCACAGATAAGAGCATCCTTCTTGTCGCCAGGGACAGAGATGACACTTATTGGGCCTGGCATTTTCAGTACGTTGTACGCATAGTGAGAGGCTGCCATGAACTTGGCGAGTGCTGGACGGCCAAGGATTCCATTATAAGGTAATGGAATGTCGGCAACGTCAAACGTGACCCTCTCAGTCCTGAAGTTCAGCTCACTGCCAAATGTTACCGGCAACGTGATCTTTCCCTTTGGCTTGCTCCTTCCCGGGTTGATTCCTTGAAATGTGCCGGTCTCTTCGAGCTCGTTGTCAGGGATCTGGAGTTTCTGGAGCACCACGGAGGAGATCAGATTCAAGCCGGCCCCGCCGTCAACTAGCATCTTAGTGACCTTGAGGTTGCGGATTGTTGGTGAGACCAACATCGGCAAGCACCCGACCGCAGTTATGCGATCCGGGTGATCCTCAATATCAAAGATGATAGGCGTGCCGGACCATTTCAGAGGCTTGCGTGACTCGACGGGTGGTTCTGCTGCATTAACTTCCCGTACCCACTGCTTGAGCTGGCGGTGTGAGGCATGCAGAGAAGCACCACCGTCAACGCAGAGGACCTCTGTGGCTTTCTGGAACTCCTGCTCATCAGTCTCCTCATCATCCATATCTTCATCGTCGCCGTCATCTTCATCCTTGTCGCGGCCGCGAGGAGGTCTGTCTCCTTGCCGCTGCTTGGCCTTGCCGCGGCGTCCTCCTCGGCCGGGACGTTTCTTGCCGGATCCACCAGCTCCTTCCTGGGCCTTCTCTTTGTCGCGCCGCTCGTATTTAGCTTTCTGTTGCTCAACAAGCTGCTCGACTCTCTTACAGTTCTGAAGATCATGGCCCTTGGTGCGATGAATCTTGCAATACTGCTTGTTGGTGCCGTCCTGCTTGTCGGTGACCGCCACCTCCGCGGCAACCTCCTTGCTAGAGTCACCAGTTTTGGCTTCCTTGGCGCCGCCACCGTTGCCGGACTGCTCAACAGCTAGCACTTCTTTGCCTTTCCTCCTTCTGTTGTTCCGCCGCCGGTTTCTCCTTGTCGGGGCAGCATCTTCACTGTCAGATCCTCCTGCTCCTATATTTTCTCCGGGGAGTCTCCTCCCTTCCTCAGCACGCGCACACTTGTCGGCCAGTGCATATAACTCACAGACGTCCCTGATCTTGCACATCGCCATTTCCTCCCGCATCATGCGGTTCCGCACGTTCTGATGGAACGCGCTGATCACCACGGCAGGGTGGACGTCTGGGATGTTGTGCAAAGGCTCTCTACTGAATCTCTGAATGTACTTGCGCAAAGGCTCTCCTTCCTTCTAGGCGAGCAGATGAAGATCACTCTCCTGGCCATGAGGCTTGTGTCCACCGGTAAAGGCGCCGACAAACTGATGGCACAGATCAGCCCAAGAGGATATGGAGTTGTCCGGCAAGTGCATGAGCCAGGACCTGACATTGGGCTTGAGCACCAGCGGGAAGTAGTTGGCAAGGATCTTTTCATCTCGTCCCCCGGCAGCTTGCACCGCAATAGTGTAAATGCTGAGGAACTCTGACGGATGCGTCTTGCCGTCGTACTTCTCCGGTACGTCTGGCTTGAAGTTCTTTGTACTGGGCCACTGGACTTGCCGCAGCTCACGAGTGAACGCAGGACAACCTACCGCGTACGGTAGATCGCCTGGTTCCCCTGGCGCATGCATGTCAACAGAGGGCCCAGCGCGCTTGTCGGATTGATGTCGCGCTTCTCTTCAGCGCTCGATACGGGTTCGAGCGTCTTCTTGTTGTCGATCATGAGGAACTTGGCGCTATTCGCGACGATCTCGTGGATCCGACGATGCAGTGAAGTCGCTGTCAAGGTGGATCCGGCGAGTCGGCGATCTTGGCCTTCGGGGCCGTGATTGCATGGTAGTTGCACCTCCGCCCGTTTCGTCGCCACCGGCTCGCGTCCGGCGGTCCTGCCGCGGCGGCGACGCGCTCGGCCGCCGTGGAGTGTCGCCGTTGGCGTAGCCGATGAGACTCTGAATGGTGGCTCTCCATTCGTCGATCTTGTCTGACGTCGGAGGGTAATCTAGGAGAAGTTGAGCTCGCGCCAAAGCTTCTACTGGAGTGGTGGGTGGCAGTGGTGGACGGCGCGAGGAGCGGGACGTGCTCGAACTTCTAACTATGTTAGAAGGAGCAGTATCCCGTCTAGGCGACCGTGCCCCGCTCGTGCCAGCACGCTGGCGTGCATGCTGGTCTTGAGCGCTCCGAGATCCACCAGCTTGGTCTTGGGCTATCATGCGTATGGCATTACTAGTGCCATGACGCTGTTGATCTTGCGCCTCCTGAGAGTGGTGTGGAACATGTACAGTCGCCGAGGTTTGTGCAGCCTTGTTCTTGGACCTGGCGGCATCATGGGCTTCCTCGTCGACGTCCTTTCTTCCGCCGGCGTCCATCCCACCACTCATTTGCTCCAACGGTGGCGGAAGTGACGTGGATGGAGCGGCCGCCGCCGAAGTCTTCTTCTTCAGTGGCATGTTGATGAAGGGAATAAGGATCTAGCTCGTGTGAACGCCGGATCAGGTTCACGCAATCTCGACGCCCCCTACCTGGCGCGCCAAAGATGTCGGGGTGAACTGATCCTCGAACACCTATGGGGCCAGCGGACCGGGCCCCTTTCGGTACGGCGGGGGGCGGAGATCGCACGAAGAGCAGATCGAGGCGAGGCACATGAGCAGTTTACCCAGCTTCGGAGCTCTCCGGAGAGATAACACTCCTACTGCTGCTTGTCTGGTTGTATTATCTGGTGTTCTTGCTCTCCAAAACGAGAGTGTGATGTTCTCTGGGCTATGAATGAATCGAAGCCGACTGTCCGAACCTACGAGCCGAACCCCCTCTACGTTGCGCATGGGCCTCCTTTTATACGCTAAAGGGGTCACCGACAGGTGGCAACGCAGAGGAGGGTAAAAACATAAAAAGCGAGGTAGTTGATACAGTTGCTTGTACAGTGCACCCTACCTAACCCTGACGGCAGGGGACAAGGGCATTAAATGCCCGTCTGAGTCGCCCGAACAGTGCAGAAAAGGACCGTTAGGAGCGCCACCATTCGCCACAATGGTGATCTTGTCAGCTTCGCATGCCACTGTGCATCGCTGGCTGCACAGCCTCCCGCCACGCGCGCCCGGAGAGGCCCCCAGAGCGACACGTTGGTGGATGCGCTGGAGCGTGGATGCAGAGTGGCCGCCTGCCGCGGCAAGCGCCTTGCCGCTGTCGTTATCTTGTCGGGTCCGGAAGCTTGTCGCTCACTGGGCCTCGAGGTACCTTGGTTTGTCTTCCCGGCAAGCTCCTCTTGCCGGGGCCTTGTTGCCTTGCCGGAGCGCGTGGCGCGTCGTGGCAAGTTCATTGGAGCGCCTTGGTTGGCCTTCCCGGCAAGCTCCTCTTGCCGGGGTCTTGTCTCCTTAGCTTAAATACTTTGTTCTTGGATGGCTCCAAGGGAACCTTGGGGGATCTTGGCGATCACCCGGCAAGCCTTTGCCGCGGGGTGCTGCAACTGCCCCTGCACAAGTTCGGGGTACTAGGGTACCCCTATTCTAGTACACCGACAATTTCTATGCATAGATCACCGTCAAAATCATCTCTTTGATCGGGTTCATCTACGTGGAAGAAACTTTCCGTTGCCACGTTTCAGCAATATCCAGCTTGTAAGGGTTATAGATACCCTACTACACAACTATGTGTTGATACAATTTCTGAGGCTGTTACGACGTGAATCCACGTGAGAAAGTGATCATGCCATCACCGTCGGCGACCAACCTTCAGTGGACGGTGGCGACGCCACCCATCTCTTTCGGAACGATCAACGTCCCTTCCAAGCATACTGCCGTCATATCCGGAACTGCATCGAGCTGTTTAGGCAATGAGTTGTAGGTGTCGCACAATATCGTGTCAACTGGTGGCATTGCACCAGTCTCCCAGGCCCAACATGGCTCGCCAGCCCAACATGATCCCCGGCTCCCTGTGGTGTCTCTATGGCCCAATCTATGCACCAACCTCCTATGAACCATTTGGATAATTCTGTTTCCACGATTGGAAAATATTCTCAGGTTGTTATGGACGCTCAACTGCCGGACTCTTGTGTGGATTCTGCTAGGGTTAATGATCTCATTGATGATATTGTGTTCAATGTTTGGAAATGCCAGACTTGTTTATCTATGCTGCATCATACCAGCTCGTGTGCCAAGCAAGTCTGCTGCCGTAGATGCTTTCGTCTGGGCCACAGGGCCAAGGGATGCTCCGACTCTGTGCCTTCCCGGACTTACATGTGGGTCCCGCGAGTCAATCCCGTTTCTCCGGGCCGGTCAGCTGAGATATCCTCACCTGGCGCCTCTGTTTCCCTCCCAGCTTGCCCTCTTGGGTCTTTTCCCAGTCCCATCAAGTCTGCCACCCCATCGCTCCCACCATTGCCTGCAGAGCCACCGTCCATTACACCTCCACCGCCCACCTCGCCACCACAGCCCACCCCGCCTCCACCGTCAGCCACTGCGGATCCAGCCTCGCCATCCGCTGCATCTTCGCAGCTGGCAATGGCTAACTTCGCCCTGAACCCCATGGAGTTCATCCCACCAGGTTTCGACATCATCGACGGTGGGCCGCGGCGCCTCCTGATAACCCACAAGTATGGGGATCGCAACAGTTCGATGGTAGAGTATTCAACCCAAATTTATTGATTCGACACAAGGGGAGCCAAAGAATATTCTCAACTATTAGCAGCTGAGTTGTCAATTCAACCACACCTAGAAACTTATATCTGCAGCAAGGTATTTAGTAGCAAAGTAATATGATAGAAGTGGTAACGATAGCAAAATTAATATTTTTTTGGGTTTTATAGTGATTGTAACAGTAGCAGCGGAAAAGTAAATACGTGAAGAATAATATATGAAAAGCTCATAGGCATTGGATCGGTGATGGATAATTATGCCGGATGTGATCGATCATGTAACAGTCATAACATAGGGTGCCACAGAACTAGCTCCAGTTCATCAATGTAATGTAGGCATGTATTCCGAATATAGTCATACATGCTTATGAAAAGAACTTGCATGACATCTTTTGTCCTACCCTCCCGTGGCAGCGGGGTCCTATTGGAAACTAAAGGGATATTAAGGCCTGCTTTCAATAGAGTACCAGACCAAAGCATTAACACATGGTGAATACACGAACTCCTCAAACTACGGTCATCACCGGTAAGTATCCTGATTATTGTCACTTCGGGGTTAACGAACCATAACACATAATAGGTGACTATAGACTTGCAAGATAGGATCAATAACTCTCATATATTGATGAAAACATAATAGGTTCAGATCTGAAATCATGGCACTTGTGACCTAGTGACAAGAATTAAGCATATCAAAGTCATAGCAACATCAATCTCAGAACATAGTGGATACTAGGGATCAAACCCTATCAAAACTAACTCGATTACATGATAAATATCATCCAACCCATCACCATCCAGCAAGCCTACGATGGAATTACTCACGCACGGCGGTGATCATCATGAAATTGGTGATGGAGGAATGTTGATGATGATGATGGTGACAGATTCCCCTCTCCGGAGCCTCAAACGAACTCCAGATCAGCCATGCCGAGAGAGTTTAGGGCTTGGCGCCGGCTCCGTATCGTAAAACGCGATGAATCCTTCTCTCTAATTTTTTTCTCCCCGAAAGTGAATATATGGAGTCAGGGTTGAGGTCGGTGGAGCATCAGGGGGCCCACGAGGTAGGGGGCGTGCCCGAGGGGGTAGGGCCCGCCCCCTACCCTCGTGGACAGGGTGTGGGCCCCCTGACATGGATCTTTCTTCCAGTATTTTTTATATATTCCAAAATAATTCTCCGTTGATTTTCAGGTCATTCCGAGAACTTTTATTTCTGCATGAAAATAACACCGTGGCAATTCTGCTGAAAACAGCGTCAGTCCGGGTTAGTTCCATTCGAATCATGCAAGTTAGAGTCCAAAACAAGGGCAAAAGTGTTTGGAAAAGTAGATACGACGGAGACGTATCAACTCCCCCAAGCTTAAACATTTGCTTGTCCTCAAGCAATTCAGTTGATAAACTGAAAGTGATAAAGAAAAACTTCTACAAACTCTGTTTGCTCTTGTTGTTGTAAATATGCAAAGCCAGCATTCAAGTTTTCAGCAAAGATTATGAACTAACCATATTCACAATAACATTTAGGTCTCATGTTTACTCATATCAATGGCATAATCAGCTAGCGAGCAATAATAACAAATCTCGGATGACAACACTTTCTCAAAACAATCATGATATGATATGACAAGATGGTATCTCGCTAGCCCTTTTTGAGACCGCAAAACATAAATGCGGAGCACCTGTAAAGATCAAGGACTGACTAGACATTGTAATTCATGGTAAAAGAGATCCAGTCAAGTCATACTCAATGTAAACTAATAGTAATGGATGCAAATGACAGCGGTGCTCTCCAACTGGTGCTTTTTAATAAGAGGTTGATGACATAGCATAAAAATAAATAGATAGGACCTTCGCAGAGGGAAGCAGGGATTTGTAGAGGTGCCAGAGCTTGGTTTTGAAATAGATATGAATAATATTTTGAGCGGTATACTTTCATTGTCAACATAACAACTAAGAGATCTCGATATCTTGCATACTACACACATTATAGGCGGGTCCCAAACAAAATGGTAAAGTTTTGTACTCTCCCTCCACCAACAAGCATCAATCCATGGCTTGCTCAAAACAATGAGTGCCTCCAACTAACAAGAGTCCCGGGGGAGTTTTGTTTGCAGTTCTTTTGATTTGATTTGCATAAAGCATGGGACTGGGCATCCCAGTGACCAGCCAGTTTCTCGCGAGTGAGGAGCGGAGTCCACTCCTCTTGAGAATAACCCGCCTAGTTGATACATGAGCTATTTGAGCATACAAAACAAAATGTTTATTTGAAGGTTTAGAGTTTGGCACATACAAATTTACTTGGAACGGCATGTAGATACCGTATATAGGTAGGTATGGTGGACTCATATGGAATAACTTTGGGGTTTATGGAACTGGATGCACAAGCAGTATTCCCGCTTAGTACAAGTGAAGTCCAGAAAGAGACTGGGAAGCGACCAGCTAGAGAGAGACAACAGTCATGAACATGCATTAAAATTAATCAACACTCAATGCAAGCATGAGTAGGATATAATGCACCATGAACATAAATATCGTAGAGGCTATCTTGATTTTATTTCAACTACATATGTGAACATGTGCCAAGTCAAGCCACTCGAATCATTCAAAAGAGGATACCACCCTGTCATACCACATCACAACCATTTTAATAACATTTTGGCACGCAAGGTAAACCATTATAAGCTCCTAGCTAATTAAGCATGGCATAAGCAACTATAATCTCTAATTGTCATTGCAAATATGTTTCTTTTATAATATGCCGAATCAGGAACGATGGACTAATCATATTTGCAAAAACAAGAGAGGTCGAGTTCATACCAGCTTTTCTCATCTCAATAAGTTCATCATATAATCATCATTATTGCCTTTCACTCACATGACCGAATAGTGTGGATAATAATAATAGTGCACGTGCATTGGACTAAGCTGGAATCTGCAAGCATTCAATTCAAGAGAGAAGACAAGGTAATATGGGCTCTTTGTTAGATCAACAATGATGCATATAAGAGCTACTTAACATTTTAATCATGGTCTTCTCCTCTCGACCCCCAAAAAACAGAATAGAAACAAATATTTTTACACGGGAAAGCTCCCAACAAGCAAAAGAAGAACGAGAAATCTTTTTGGGTTTTCTTTTAGTTACTACTACTACAGGCATGGAAAGTAAACTAACTAAATTCTACAACTATTTTTTTGGTTTTTCTTAAGGTTTTTCAAACACAGAAGAGGAAAACAAGAAAATGAAAATAAACTAGCATGGATGATACAATGAAATAGTATGAGACGACAACCAGCATGAGTGTGTGAACAGGAATGTAATGTCACTGAAAAATACGTACTCCCCCAAGCTTAGGCTTTTGGCCTAAGTTGGTCTATGGCCACGGTTGGCCTGGCAGATATCCAAAGTTATAGTTGGGGTCGTACTGAGACGGATCCCCCTGGTGCCACTGGTTGGCAATCTCCTCCGGATTCCACTAATAAACAGACTGCCGGTGAGGATCAAATTGTTGTTCTGGCTCTGGCTCTATTGGTGTGGGGTTTCAGTAGGCGTGAATGGCCTCCGGCGGAACAAGGTACTTGCCTGTAGATAAGTCAAACAAGGAAGGAGCAGGCAAAGTAATAGTCTCAGGGTGATTTTTATCAAATATCAGCTTGTACTTAAGCATCTTTTCCTTATTCTTAACTATAAAATCATGTGCTGCCATACTCTTATAGTCTAGAAAAATAGGAGGCAGCAACTTCTCTTCCTTCTCATAATGTCTAATAGGTATGTTAAAATGTGAAGTGAGGCGCGAGGCAAAGATACCTCCCAAGATGGGGCCCTTAGTACGGTTAAGATTTAATCGCTTTGCAACAATAGCGCCCATACTAAATGTGTCATCACGGAACAAGGCATGGCACAAAATAACAAAATCATGGGCACTAAGGTTGCCACAGTTTCCGCGACCAATTAAGCATCTACTAGCAAATATTGCAAAGTAACGTAAAACATGAAAATGTATGCTAGTAATTCTTGCATCGGAAACCTTTCTCGTTTCCCCTACATCAATTGTATCAATAAACCCTTCCACATCGTCACGATGTGGTTCCTCTACACTGCCCTCAAAAGGGATCAAACAAACCCGGCAAAAATCACAAAGTGACATCTCCTTATGGTCATCATATAAATAAAATTCCACCGTAGGTGGTGAGCTCCTAGCATGGAAATGAAAGTTTTGCACAAAGATATTGGTGAGTAAGAGATACTTCTCGCGTTGGTTGTGGAGGAAGGTGGTGAGGCCTGCATTTTCAGCCAACTCATAGAAATCATCATAAATCCCGGCTGCTCTCAAGAAATCATCACAAGGACATTCACACGGCCGAACCTCCATGGTGCGAGGGAGATTATACTTCGGCTTCTTGTTCTCTTCACTTTGTTTATCCTTCGAGCTTCGGCTCGATGAGCCCCTCATAAATCTCTTCATCTTTTTCTAAAGTTTTCTGAAATTTTTAGTAACTCAAAATAAAAGTGAACCAAACTCAACAAAATTGATAGCAACTACTCCTACAAGTGCCTAGAGGCAATATCATGCATTAAAACTACTTTTGACCATATAAATTTGACATGCAAGCTCAAGAACAAGGTCATCTAAGAAGCAAAAATTTGCAATGATAAAGCACTAGAACAAAAACTAATTTGACCATTGGAGGAGTCACATACCAAAGAACAATCCCCCAAAGTAGTTTTGTGAATGGAGCTTTGAGCAAGGAGATCAAAAATGGCAACAAGATGAGCTAGAACTCGTGCTTGAGCTGGTTAGTGATTTTTTTGGGAGGAAGAAGGAGTGTGTGGTAGCTGGAATAAGTGGAGGGGAGCCACCATGGGCCCACGAGGCAGGGGGCACACACAGGGGGGTGGGCGTGCCCTGTACCCTCGTGGCCAGGTGCTTTCTCCCCCTGGTGTGTTCTCAGTGCCATATATTCTCAAATATTCTGGAAAAATCATATTTAAATTTCAGGGCATTTGGAGAACTTTTATTTTCGAGGTATTTTTTATTGCACGGATTATTCAGAAAACAGACAGAAATTACTATTTTTGCTTTATTTAATATAAATAACAGAAAATAAAAAGAGGGTACAGAGAGTTGTGTTTTCTAAATTCATCCATCTCATGCTCATCAAAAGGAATCCACTAACAAGGTTGATCAAGTCTTATTAACAAACTCATTTCGAATTGCATGAAATCGGAGAATTTTCGAATAACACTAGGTTACCTCAACGGATATGCATGTCCCCAACAATAAGAATATCATATTTCTTCTTGACAGTAGGAAGAGGAAATTCAAAACCTCCAATAGTAGTTGTTGAAAATTTTCCAATAGAATTGATACTGTCGACTTGAGCTTGTTTCCTGGGAAAGTGTACCGTATGCTCATTACCATTAACATGAAAAGTGGCATTGCCTTTGGTGCAATCAATAATAGCCCCTGCAGTATTCAAAAAGGGTCTTCCAAGAATAATAGACATACTATCGTCCTCGGGAATATCAAGAATAACAAAGTCCGTTAAAATAGTAATGTTTGCAACCACAATAGGCACATCCTCACAAATACCGACGAGTATAACAGTTGATTTATCAGCCATTTGCAGAGATATTTCCGTATGTGTCAACTTATTCAAATTAAGTCTACGATATAAAGAGAGAGGCATAACACTAACACCGGTTACAAGATCACATAAAGTAGTTTTAACATAGTTTCTTTTAATGGAGCATGGTATAGTTGGTACCCCTGGATCTCCAAGTTTCCTTGGTATTCCACCCTTAAAAGTATAATTAGCAAGCATGGTGGACAGTTTAACTTCCGGTATCTTTCTTTTATTAGTAACTATATCTTTCATATACTTAGCATAAGGATTCATTTTAAGCATATCAGTCAAACACATACGCAAAAAGATAGGTCAAATCATTTTAGCAAAGCGCTCAAAATCCTCATCATCCTTTTTCTTGGATTGTTTAGGAGGAAAAGGCATGGATTTCTGAACCCATGGTTCTCTTTCTTTACCGTGCTTCCTAGCAACAAAGTCTCTCTTATCAGAATGTTGATTCTTTGATTGTGGGTTATCAAGATCAACAGCAGGTTCAATCTCTACATCATTGTCATTTCTAGCTTGAGCATCAACATGAACATCATAGTTAACATTATCACTAGGTTCATGTTCATTACTAGATTGTGTTTCAGCATCGGAGATAGAGATATTATTGGGATTCTCAGGTGTGTCAATAACAGGTTCACTAGAAGCATGCAGAGTCCTATCATTTTTCTTTCTCTTCCTTTTAGAAGGACTAGGTGCATCAATATTATTTCTCTGAGAATCTTGCTCAATTCTCTTAGGGTGACCCTCAGGATACAAAGGTTCCTGAGTCACTTTACCTCCTCTAGCTGCAACTCTAACATCAAAGTCATTAATTTTACTATTCAATTCATTGAGAAAATCATTCTGAGCTTTAAGTACTTGTTCTACTTGAGTGGTAACCATAGAAGCATGTTTACTAATAAGTTTAAGTTCACCTTTAACACTAGCCATATAATCACTCAAGTGTTCAATCATGTAAGCATTATGTTTCAATTGTCTACCAACATAAGCATTAAAATCTTCTTGCTTAACCATAAAGTTATCAAATTCATCCAAACATTGGCTAGCAAACTTAGCAGGAGGGATTTCAGCTTTATCATATCTATAGGGAGAGTTTACCTTTACTACCTGTGTCGGGTTATCAAGACTAAGTGTTTCTTCAATAGGTGATGAACTAAGACCATGCATTTCTTCAACAGGAGGTAAATTCTTAACATCTTCAGCTTTTATACCTTTTTCTTTCATAGATTTCCTTGCCTCTTGCATATCTTCAGGACTGAGAAATAGAATACCCCTTTTCTTCGGAGTTGGCTTAGGAGTTGGTTCAGGAAGTGTCCAATTATTTTCATTAGTCAACATATTATTCAATAGCAATTTAGCTTGATCAACAGTTCTTTCCCTGAAAACACAACCAGCACAACTATCCCGGTGGTCTCTGGAAGCATCGATTAGTCCATTATAAAAGATATCAAGTATTTCATTTTTCTTGAGAGGATGATCAGCGAAAGCATTAACTAATCCGAGAAGCCTCCCCCAAGCTTGTGGGAGACTCTCTTTTTCAATTTGCACAAAATTGTATATTTCCCTTAAAGCAGCTTGTTTCTTATGAGCGGGGAAATATTTAGCAGAGAAATAGTAAATCATATCCTAGGGACTACACACACAACCAGGATCAAGAGAACTAAAACACCTCTTAGCATCACCCTTTAATGAGAATGGAAATAATTTAAGAATATAATAGTAGCGAGTTTTCTAATCTTTAGTGAACAGGGTAGCTATATCATTTAATTTAGTAAGATGTGCCACAACAGTTTCAGATTCATAGCCATAGAAAGGATTAGATTCAACCTGAGTAATTAACTCAGGATCAACAGAGAAATCATAATCCTTATCAGTAATAAACATAGGTGAAGTAGCATAAGCAGGATCATATTTCATTCTAGAACTCAGAGATTTTTCTTTCAGCTTAGCTAATAGTTCCTTAAGATCACTTCTATCATTGCAGGCAAGAAAGTCTTTAGCAGTTTCTTCATCCATAACATAACCCTCAGGAACAACAGGCAATTCATATCTAGGGGGAGAATCTTCATCATCACTTTCATCAATATTATCAGTTTCAATAATTTCATTCTCTCTAGCCCTAGCAAGTTGTTCATCAAGAAATTCACCAAGTGGCACAGTAGTATCAAGCATAGAAGTAGTTTCATCATAAGTATCATGCAAAGCGGAAGTGGCATCATCAATAACATGCGACATATCAGAATTAATAGCAGAAGCAGGTTTAGGTGTCGCAAGCTTACTCAAAACAGAAGGTGAATCAAGTGCAGAGCTAGATGGCAGATCCTTACCTCCCCTCTTAGTTGAGGGAAAAATCTTGGTCCTTTGATCTTTCAAGTTCTTCATAATGATAAGCAGATATAATTCCCAAGTGACTCAAATAATAGAGCTATGTTCCCCGGCTACAGCGCCAGAAAATAGTCTTGATAACCCACAAGTATAGGGGATCGCAACAGTTTTCGAGGGTAGAGTATTCAACCCAAATTTATTGATTCGACACAAGGGGACACTACTAGGAAAAGGGCTATAGATGGAATTGACACTAATGGCGCACCAGACATGTGGTGCGCCATTACTATATACTAATGGTGCACCATGTGTTTGTGCGCCATTAGTGTGCAAATACTAATGGTGCACCACGTCCACGGTGCGCCATTAGTATTTTTTTTAATTTTTTCAAAACTACTAATGGCGCACTGAGGGAGTGGTGCGCCATTACTAGTAATGGCGCACCACATCCACAGTGCGCCATTAGTAATTTTATTTTTATTTTTTCAAAACTACTAATGGCGCACCGTGGGAGTGATGCGCCATTACTAGTTGAACTAGTAATGGCGCACCATGCCACGGTGCGCCATTAGTAACTTGGCCCAAACGC
>NC_041390.1:339819003-339865379 GCF_002162155.2 Triticum dicoccoides | reverse complement strand
AAGAAAATGATAGAAATGTCAAAAAAATAAAAGAAAATAAGATTCCCATGTGATATGTGGTCTAGTTGTTAGCAAAATTTACAACCATGAATTTTCGACTTTTTTGCAAAATCTCTCGAGAATTTGTCAAAATGGGCATAACTTTTGCGTACGATCTCAGATGAAAAAGTTTTTTATATGAAAACTCATCTACTCGAAAAGTTACATCCGAATTTAACTGGGGGGATCCCCGTTAAACATTTTCAAAATCCTCAAAAACCTAACAGAAAAAAAGATACGGGGCTTTTAAGACCTGGAGAGGCAGAAAAATTCAAAAAAATTCAAACTTACTAATGGCGCACCTGCCCATGGTGCGCCATTAGTATCTTCCCGCCTTCAAAATTCAAAATAAATCAAAAAAATAAAAAAAGTTAGTAATGGCGCACCTGGCCACGGTGCGCCATTACTATGTCGTTTATATGGCTGGGCGCACCTCCTCCACTCCACCTCTCCTCCACTCCATCTCCTCCTCTCCTCCACTCCATCTCCTCCTCTCCTCTACTCCATCTTCCCTTCTCTCCTCCACCATACTACCCTCTTCCTCTCCGGCGACCTCCTCCTCTCCTCTCCGGCGACCTCCTCCTCTCCTCTCCGGCGACCTCCTCCTGCTCTCCGGCGACCTCCTCCTCTCCGGGGACCTCCTCCTCCCTCCTCTCCTCTCCTCCCCTCCCCTCCCCTCACGATTTCTCCTCCCTCCTCTCCTCCCATTCCCTCATGGTTTCTCCTTCCTCCTCTCCGATGCTTCGGTGAACTCCTCTCCGGCAACCTCCTCCTCCTCCTCTCTGGCAAACTCCTCTCCGGAAAAAGAACACGGCAAAAGAACGTACAAGATCCAAAAACAGGAACAAAATTTGAAATAATATCATGCCAAAAAACGAGGAAAAAAACGAGCAAAAAATGGGCAAAAAAATCACGATCCAGATCCAAATTCAAAATTCAAAAATAGCAATGGCGCACGGTGGGGGTTAGACGGTGCGCCACTACTATTTTCCCGCCTTCAAAATTCAAAAATACTAATGGCGCACCGTGGCCTATACTAATGGCGCACTAGTGGCCTATACTAATGGCGCACCATGGCCTATACTAATGGCGCACCAGTGGTGCACCATTAGTGTACCAGATACTAATGGCGCACCAGTGGTGCGCCATTAGTAAAAAATACTAGTGGCGTGATACTAATGGCGCACCAGTGATGCACCATTAGTAGGCAAAACTGGTGCGCCATTAGTAGCCCTTTTCCTAGTAGTGGGAGCCAAAGAATATTCTCAAGTATTAGCAGCTGAGTTGTCAATTCAACCACACCTGGAAATTTATATCTGCAGCAAGGTATTTAGTAGCAAAGTAATATGATAGTAGTGGTAAGGGTAGCAAAAGTAATATTTTTGGGTTTTGTACTGATTGTAATAGTAGCAGCAGAAAAGTAAATAAGCGAAGAATAATATATGAAAAGTTCATAGGCGTTGGATCGGTGATGGAGAATTATGCCGGATGCGATCGATCATGTAATAGTCATAACATAGGGTGACACAGATCTAGCTCCAGTTAATCAATGTAATGTAGGCATGTATTCCGAATATAGTCATACACGCTTATGGAAAAGAACTTGCATGACATCTTTTGTCCTACCCTCCCGTGGCAGCGGGGTCCTATTGGAAACTAAGGGATATTCATACCTCCTTTTAATAGAGTACCGGACCAAAGCATTAACACATAGTGAATACATGAACTCCTCAAACTACGGTCATCACCGTTAACTATCCCGATTATTGTCACTTCGGGGCTAACGAATCATAACACATAATAGGTGACTATAGACTTGCAAGATAGGATCAATCACTCTCATATATTGATTAAAACATAATAGGTTCAGATCTGAAATCATGGCACTCGGGACCTAGTGACAAGCATTAAGCATAGCAAAGTCATAGTAACATCAATCTCAGAACATAGTGGATACTAGGGATCAAACCCTAACAAAACTAACTCGATTACATGATAAATATCATCCACCCCATCACTGTCCAGCAAGCCTACGATGGAATTACTCGCGCACGGCGGTGAGCATCATGAAATTTGTGATGGAGGAAGCTTGATGATGATGATGGCGATGGATTCCCCTCTCTAGAGCCCCGAATGGACTGCAGATCAGCCCCCCCGAGAGAGTTTAGGGCTTGGCGGTGGCTCCGTATCATAAAACTCGACGGATCCTTCTCTCTGATTTTTTCTCCCCGAAAGTGAATATATGGAGTCAGGGTTGAGGTCGTTGGAGCATCAGGGGGCCCATGAGGCAGGGGCGCGCCCCCCACCCTCATGGACAGGGTGTGGGCCCCTGACGTGGATCTTTCTTCCAGTATTTTTTATATATTCCAAAATAATTCTCCATGGATTTTCAAGTAATTCTGAGAACTTTTATTTCTGCACAAAAATAACACCATGGCAATTATGCTGAAAACAGCATCAGTCCGGGTTAGTTCCATTCAAATCATGCAAGTTAGAGTCCAAAAGAAGGGCAAAAGTGTTTGGAAAAGTAGATACGACAGAGACATATGACCTCCCGTGCACCTTCTTCTCTCCGGCTGTGGCGCCTGATCGTCAACATGAAGACTATAATTGGGTTATGCCTGCGTTTCCTGAGATTGGTTGGGATGAACTGCCACCACCGGCACATGATCATGATCATCCTGATGAGGATGTTCCACACAATGATCAGAATGTTGAGCAGCAAGATCTTGTTGAAGAAAACCAAGTTGATGCCAATCAGTCGCAAGAATCGGTCATTCTGCAAGTTTCTAATGTTTCTATTAATGATGATGATCGACTGGCTGATGTGGTGGTCTAACAACCCCCAGCGGCCACAATGCAACCTCCACTTCATATTGGACAGGTTATCACTGTCTTTGGCCCTGTTCTTCCCCCAGTTATGCAGTGCCAGCACACTTTTCAGAGGATATTGCTGTCTCTATACACTGCTGACATTCCAAAGTTTGTGTTCAAGTCTGAAATTGGGTCCCTCCTGCTGGCTAAGCGATCCTGGGATTTCTGTTACAATGGTTCTGAATTCAGCTTCACTCTGCAGCCTATGTCTGACTCCTCTTGCTGCATTCCTAGCCGTGCATCTCCAGTCAAGAGGCCAATTGCAAGGGCTCTCTGCTTTCATGATCTCTCTGAACCCGTCAATGAGTCCTTCGAGTTCACTGCTGCCCCAAAAGTGATCAGATATCGCACAGTCCCAAGAAGTGGCCCTAGCCAAATCAAGACTCCTCACACCCTAAAGAAGCGCAAGACCAAATCGACACAGTCTGATGAGAGCCCGTCAGTGCCTCCCCCAATGACTATTGCAGATCTTCAGCGCATTAGGACTCGCCTACGCATCGCTCCTAAGAAGATCACCACGGATAAGCTTGTGGCTGATCCAGCTAACTCCACCGGCAACAAGAGTTTTGATGATTAGTTGCATCAAACAGCTTTCTGGTCAATGGCGTACCGTTTTAAACATCATCTATACTTATTTATGTTTTCATGTATGGAGCTCCGTCATATTGCTCTGCTTAGCTGGTCTGTGTAGGTCATTGCGTGATCTACTTTTGCTGCACTTTCTTATGGTTTGTAATGAACCAGTCCAGGTTTAAAGACTGGAAGGTTTTATGTTGGAATGTGCTGGCCTTAATTATGAAGCGCGGCAACTCACTGTTAAACAAAAGATTGATGAAAGTGGATGCTCTGTGGTTTGTCTCCAAGAAACAAAGTGTATGCATATTGATCACATGTTCATTAGGAGGTTTTCTCCATGACGTTTTGATAATTTTTCTTATGTGCCTTCGGTGGCTGCCTCGGTTGGTATGGTCATTATTTGTAACTCGTCTTTCTTTGAGGACAGATTAATTGAGGGAAACCCTTATGGTAACATTGTGGAATTCCACTCTAAACATACCTCCAAAGTTTGGACCCTAGTCTCTGTTTATGGCCCATGTCAGGGTCCAGGCCTTGATGAATTCGTGAAGTGGTTATACAACCTTGATATTAATTGTGATGATAATTGGATTCTTTTGGGCGATTTCAATTTTATGCGGTCGCTTGAAAACCGTAGTTTACCTGGTGTTAATGTCAGTGACATCTTTATGTTTAACAAAATCATTGGTCATTTGGGTCTTGTTGAGTTACCAATAAAAGGAAGACAGTACACTTGGTCAAATATGCAATCTGAACCTTTACTTGAACAAATTGACTGGTTTTTTACTTTGCTTGCATGGACTTCGGATCATCCCAACACATTAGTTTTGCCTCTTGCACGCACTGCCTCTGATCATGTGCCTTGCGTGGTCATGATTGCCACTGCCATTCATATGGCTAAGGTCTTTCTCTTTGAAAATTATTGGATTGCTTTGCCTGGATTTAATGAATGTGTTGCTCAGGTTTGGAACAGGTCAGCGAGTAGATCCTCGGCTGCTTTAACTATATCTTCTAAATTCAAAGCTCTTCGGTATGCCCTCAAGAAATGGCATTTAAACCTGTCAATAGTTAAGGTGCTCATTTCGGATTGCAACAAAGTCATTCTCTATTTTGATGGGCTGGAGGAGATTAGGCCTTTGAGTAGGCCAGCGTTTAATTTTAGGCGAATTGTAAAGTTGCATCTGGAGGATATTTTGCACTTGCAGTTTGTTTATTGGAAGCAACGTTGTACAATAAGAAGCATTAAAGTTGGTGAGGAAAATTCTAAATTTTTTCACGCCATGGCCACTGAAAGGTTTCAGAGGAACACAATTTCTTCAATCAAGAATTCGGCAGGTGAGCTGGTCTTTGATCATCAACAGTTGGCCCGCATGTTTTGGTTTGATTTCAACCAGCGTATGGGCCAAGCAAAAGGAATTCACCTGGGATTTGATTTGGACACCTTAATTGCGCGAGTTGATGGTCTGGAGGATTTATATCAACCAATCACGGATTCTGAGGTCGAGTCTGTAACTAAGAACATGCCAACTGATCGTGCACCTGGTCCCGATGGATTTACTAGCCTTTTCTTAAAGAAATGATGGCCAATACTGAAGGAGGATTTCATGCAGCTTGTCAAGGAGTTGTATGAGGGGAGGTGCAATTTGGAATTTCTTAATATGTCCTTAATTACTCTTATCCCCAAGAAACTGAGCCCTGAAGTGGTTGGCGATTTTCGGCCCATCTCATTGACCAACACTTGCTTGATGTTTTTAACTAAATTGCTGGCTAATCGTCTCCAGAAAGTGATCCTGAGATGTATCCATCATAATCAATATGGTTTTGTTCATTGTCGATCTATTCAAGATTGTTTGGCTTGGTGTTTCGAGTATATACATCAATGTAAAGCTTTAAAGCAGCCCATCATCCTCCTCAAGCTTGATTTCATGAAGGCATTCGATACAATTGAGCATGAAGTTATTCTCATAATTTTACAATGCAAGGGTCTTGACAATCGTTCGACTGGTTGTATTAATAGCATCTTGTGTACGAAATCTTCTTCTGTGCTCTTAAACGGAGTGTCGGGCAATCACTTTGTATGCAGAACGGGCGTTTGTCAAGGGGATCCTTTATCTCCGTTATTATTTGTGATTGCGGTTGATTTACTCCAGTCAGTAGTCAACGAGATGTGTTCCAGGAACATTCTTTCATTACCAATCCCAACCAACTCCAATGATTACCCGCTTGTCCAATACGCGGATGATACTCTCATTGTCCTGCCTGCGATTGATGACCAACTGATTGGCTTCAAGGACATGCTTGACACCGTTGCGGCGTCAACAGGACTGCGTGTCAACTTCAGTAAATCCTCTGTTATTCCAATCAATATGAGTGATGAGGAGGGCGCTAGGGGTTGCCACTTTGCTCGGATTTGATGTTGGTTCAATGCCGTTCACATATCTAGGATTGCCAATGGGAACTTCTAGACCTACAATCTATGACCTACTTCCTTTGGTTGATTTCATTGAGCATCGTTTATCTGCATCCTCATGCCTACTGAATCAAGGGAGCTGTCTACAACTACTGCAGTCGGTGTTGTGTTCCATGCCAATTTATTTCTTGTGTACACTCTCTCCTCCCAAGGTCATATTGCAGCAAATAGAGTGAATCATGCGACAATGTCTATGGAGAGGAAACATAGATAACCCACACCAATCATTGGCTGCTTGGGATTTGGTCTGTCGGCCTAAGAAGTACGGTGGCCTGGGTGTTCTTAATTTGGGTATTCAGAATGAGGCCTTGTTGCTCAAGCACCTCTTCAAGGTTTTTAACAAGGTTGATGTGCCTTGGGTCACATTAATTTGGGACACTTATTACGCCTCCTCACCGCCACAAATCACTCAGAGTTGTGGCTCCTTTTGGTGGTGTGATGTCATGCATTTATATAACAACTTCTGCAAGTTATCTGTTCCACAAATACATGCAGGCAAGACGGTGCTATTTTGGCTTGATCGATGGCAACTGGGTAATCATGTTGTCTTATTGCATGAGAGTTTCCCATGGCTCCATTCATTTGTGATTGATGATGCGATCACTATCAAAGACTTTATGGAGCGGCCTGATGTCTCTAATCACTTCCATCTGCCTCTGTCGCTAGAGGCCTATATTGAGTTCACCCAACTCCAGTCTCTGCTGCCACTGATCAATCTGGATGAGGAGAGGAAGGACATTTGGAAATGTGCCATCTAAATCTGGGGATTTATGGTCAAAGATTTACTATGAGTCTTGCTTCTCCCACTTGGTGGTTGATCCCATTTTCAAATGGATTTGGATGTGTGCATGCACGCTCAAGTTCAAGGTGTTTGGTTGTCTTCTCTTAATGGATCGTTTGAATACTAGGGATATGATGCAGCGCTGACACTGGATCATCCAGGATGACACATCTTTGCTATGCCACTATGCTTCTCATGAAGATCGGGCACATCTCTTCTTTGCTTGCAACTTCAGTCAAAGGGTTTGGGACTAGCTTGGGATTTCTTGGACTGTTCAGCCGAACCAGACTAGATATGAGATGGCTCAATCAGCTAGGAGGGATTTTGGTCTTCCTTTTTTCACAGAGGTTGTGTTCACTGCTTCATGGAATATTTGGACATAAAGGAATGGGAAGATCTACAGAAATGAGCTGCCTTCCTTTAGATCTTGCAGGACGAACTTTATCCATGACATTTCTCTTTTGTCTCATAGAATTAGATGTAAATATAAAGATAGCTTAATATCATGGATAGCTACCCTTTCCTAGATCTCTTTGTAAGTATTTCCATTTCTTTTGCTTGTAAATTGTAATATTGTAACTTCTCTAGTTCTTTATCAATAAAGGGCTGTGAGGTTGTTTCCTTGCAGTATATAGTCAAAAAACATTAATGGACGTACCTGAGATATAATGTTTTATTCGTTGCCCGTTAACAACCTTTGGGTTAGTACATTCGGCATTATTTATTTTGATGGCTCCAGCCCGATAAACCTCCTTGATAACATAGGGTCCTTCCCATTTTGAGAGGAGTTGTCCTGCAAAGAATTTGAAACGAGAGTTGTACAAAAGAACATATTATCCAACTTTAAAGTCACGTTTTTGCATTCTTTTATCATGCCATCTTTTAACTTTTTCTTTAAACAACTTAGCATTTTCATAAGCTTGGGTTCTCCATTCATCTAATGAGCTAATATGAAATAACCTCTTTTCATTAGCAAGTTTGAAATCATAGTTGAATTCTTTCATTGCCCAATATGCTTTATGTTCCAACTCAAGAGGCAAATGACAAGCTTTTCCATAAAGCATTTTATAAGGAGACATACCCATAGAATTTTTATATGTTGTTCTATAAGCCCAAAGTCTTTTGTAATATTGATTTTATTTCTCTATTGATAAGTTCAACTTGACCACTAGACTGAGGATGATAAGGTGATGCAATTCTATGGTTAACATCATACTTGGCAAGCATTTTATGGAAATCAGCATGAATAAAGTGTGAACCACCATCAGTCATTAAATATCTAGGGACTCCAAACCTTGGGAAAATAACTTCCTTTAGCATTTTAATAGAGGTGTTGTGATCAGCACTGCTAGATGGAATAGCTTCCACCCATTTAGTAACATAATCAACAACAACCGAAATATGTGTATACCCATTAGAGGAAGGAAAAGGTCCCATGTAATGAAATCCCCAAACATCAAATGGTTCAACAATAAGTGAATAGTTCATAGGCATTTCTTGACGCTTACCAATATTACCTATTCTTTGACATTCATCACAAGATAAGACGAACTTACGAATCCTGGAAGAGAGTAGGCCAATAAAATACAGATTGCAATACCTTGTGAGCAGTTCTATCTCCAGCATGATGCCCTCCATAAGCTTCGGAGTGACATTTTCGTAGGATTTGTCCCTGTTCATGCTAAGGTACACAACGTCTAATAATACCATCTACTCCTTCTTTGTAAAGATGTGGGTCATCCCAAAAGTAATGTCTTAAATCATAGAAGAATTGTTTTGTTTTCTTGGTATGTAAAGTTAGGTGGTAAATATTTAGCAACAATGTAATTAGCATAGTCAGCATACCTAGGAGTACTATGAGCAACATTTATTGCAGCTAACTGCTCATCAGGAAAACTATCATCAATACATAGTAGGTCATCAGTCACATTTTCAAGCCTAGATAAATTATCAGCTATGGGGTTCTCAGCTCCTTTTCTATCAATGATAATGTAAATCAAATTTTTGTTACAAAAGAACCCATCATATATGTCTAGATTCAGCATCTTTATTGTTCATAAGATATTTAATAGAAGCATGGTCTGTGTGAACAATTACTTTTGAATCAACACTATAAGGTCTAAATTTATCACAAGCAAAGACCACCGCTAAGAATTCTTTTTCAGTAGTTGAATAGTTTCTTTGAGCACTGTCTAGAGTTCTACACTAAAAAAATACACTTCCATGATGATATTTGTTTGTCATAGTAGGTCACGTTTTCTGTCATGCATGTACATCCATGACGATTTTATGACAGAATCAAGATATTTAAGCATGTGTTATCGTAGAAGTGTTCCATGACATTACCAAAATTATCATCACGGAAGTGTCCACTTCCATGAAGATAAATGGCACATCATGGATGTGTTTTCGTCAAGGGTAACTAACATGTGGCATCCACCATAATAGGTCGTTCTTAAGCTATCGGGTCCGGTTTTGGATCCGATAACCCATTAACAGCCTGGACCAATGGGTATTTTCCACGTGTAAAATTCTCATTGGCCGGAGGAAACACATGTTGGCTCACCGTTGGGACAGATGTCATTCACTCATTAGATAGGAGGCGCCTATGATACGTCGACACGTGGCACGGCCCAACAGAGGCCCATTCCAATGAAAAGGCCGGCCCGTTTGACTTGGTAAAAAGGTAATGGGCCGGCCCATAGAAAGCCTGTTAATGACATGTTCGTATATAGCCAATTTACGGCCCGCTAACTCCTGGCCCGTCACGACCTATCAGAATTAAGCCCAGTAGCTTCATCTGGGCTGTCCAATATGATTCCAGCCAGTTGTAACTTCTGGCCCATGTGTGGCCCATGATGTCTTTCAGCCCATATGAGGACCTTTGTAACTCTGTGCCAATTAAAGGCCCAAGATGAAACTGGCCCATAATGAACAGTATATCGCTTTATACCCATTAACGGCCCATTATTCCATCGGCTGTTTCCAGCCCATGTTAACTTTCGGCCTTCTAAGGGGCCATTTATTCTTGGGCTCATTTCTAGAATTCGGTTAGTTACTGTCTATTACTGGCCTGCTCCGTTTGTGGGCCAAATTCAGCCTGTGGTTACATTCAGCCCGTTTGTGGCCCGTTAACCCGTTGGGCTATTTTCATGTTGTTATCAAATACAGCCTATTAACGGCCTATTATGGTCCACGAATAGTATGGTCCATGTTTGGCGAAATGACTATACACCCCGTAGAAGGCCCATGGATCCTATGGCCCATAGAATACCAATGGATCCTACGGCCCGTAGAAGGCCCATGGATCATACGGCCCATAGAAAGTCCATGGATCCTATGGCCCGTATAAGGCCCTTGGATCCTACGGCCCGTAGAAGGCCCATCGATCCTACGGCCCGCTGGAGGGCCATGGTTACAACAGTCCATGTGTTGCCATGGTTATTGTGGCCTAGTTACCAAAAATAGGTTATTGTGGCCACTAGAAAAACACGGAAAAAGAACTAGAGTGACTACAAGCAAACACATAAACAAGACAATAAGGACATAAATAAGTAAGCAACTAACGCTAGCCTATTACAGCTATTACACATATTACATCCACTGGGCATCAAAGTTCGCCACTAGTGCAAATATAGGGAACAAAGCAGCATATTACATACCCTGGCCTTCTAAATTGGCCACCAGTGCAAATAAACGCAGCAGCAAAACAAGCCCATAACTGAAACAACTTCCGAAGAGCTCAAGAAACGTTATCCTGGGTATCCACCATGCTGGCAATAAGCTTAGCAAGCTTATTAGTTTTGTCTTGTTTGGCGCTAAAATCCTCCAACGCTTGTTGTTGCACCTGAAAGTATGTATCTGAATGCTCCAGGGACTTCCGTAGTCCTTCGGCTTCTTGTCACAGCACAGTTGATCGATGTCTTTCAACCTGTAGTTGAGACTCAAGAAACCGAACTGATTCAGATAGTGATTTTGAATAGCTTGTGCAAGCGGTAGTGGACAGTAACTCGAACAGTAAACCAAGACAGGACTTTAGGTTTTCTCACTCTCTTCAAGATAGTTTTCCTTAGCTATTTTATCAGCTTTGTTGGAGACAAACTAGGATGTCTCACTATCCTGAACCTTATCTGCATTACTTCCTTTACCATTAGTTAATAAGGCACTCTTCCCCAATATTCTGTCAGCATTCTAAAAGAAGAAACAAGCAGACACGTAACAGGTTTAGCATGTACTAGTATATGAAACTTATTTCGGTGAACCAGTTCATTAGTAAGGTGGACAAGATTTGTAACATCTCAATTTTCAATTTGGATGTTATACATAGGTCATCATATGCATATCATATTTTTGTTTGCATTTGGTTGTGATCCTAGAAATCTTAAGCAATTCAAGGACCCAAGGAGAGAGTTGGAGGTTTCACTAAATTTTCATATTTGAATTCATTTCAAATTTGAAGAAAGGATCAATTTGATTTTAATATTTTCTCTCCAATTATTTCCAATAACAAAAATAAATGAGAGAAGATAAAATGACTTCTTCAAACAGAAAAGAAATATTGGAGAAGAAATTTTAAAAACAAATTATTTCTATTTCTATTTTACTTGAATTAGAGAAAAATATGCATTTTTGAAAATTGCATTTTAGTCCAAAAATGGTCATCTTGTCCTAAATATTTAGTTTGGACAGGGAAAATTGTTTCTGGAATTTTTTATAATTTTTTATTTTTTATTAGGATTTTTCTTCCGTGGCGAAATTTATTTTAAAAAAGTTTCCTGGGCCGGCCCAGCCGAGTCGGGACACGGCCCAGCTGCCGCCGCCTTCCCTCGCGTCGCGCCGCCCGTGCCCGAGCCAGACTCCGGCAAGGAGTCCGACGCCACCCCGTCTCTGTCGCCCCTCGCCCAAGCCAACCGCCCCCTCCCGCGGCCTTTAAAAGGAGTGCCCCCCTCTCTCTCACCACCACCACCTAGCCGCAGCCGCCGCCGCCGCTTGCCACCGCCGTTGCCAACGCCGCCTATCGCCACTGCCACCGCTCGCCGGAGGAAGCCGCCGCCGCCGCCGGTTTTCACATCTCGAACCAGTAAAAACCATTAAAAAATCACCTGGTTTTCTTTTTATAAAATTCAGTTTATTTTTATAGATCGGTTTTATTTTAGGGTTCGCTAATTAGCGAACGTTCACCGGTGTTTCTTATAGCGAACATGTTCGTTCGTTAGTCCCTATTTACGAACGTTCGTTCGTTAGATTTTTCTTTTAATTTTAATTTTTGGCCAGGGACCTATCCACGAATACTTTTATCACAGATTAGTCCCTAAATTTCAAACCCTCATTACTTTTTACTCGTTCATCCAAATCCAGTGAAAACAATGCCAAAATATTCCTCTTGTTCCCCTATATCTAGATAATCAACTTGAACATGGCTTTGACAATTTAAAATTTGGTTTCAAGCAGATTTGATTTTGAACTTCTTTTGATCGTAGTTTGTGTTCCACAGCTCCGATTCGATTGATTGTTTTTGCAAATCGAAGCCCTTCACTTGAACTTTCAGTTTGGATCTTTCCTTTTGGGTTTTACCTTTGCATCTTACGCTTTATTGCTTATGTATGCTATTGTTTCTTCACGATAGAGTTTCCGGAGTGCGAGGTTTGCTACTACGAATCACTACGGTTTCCAGATCATCTGCAAGGCAAGTAACACTTTGATCATATCCCTTTATTACCCCAGTTTTTATGCATTAGTTTCAACCCTCAAAAATTGCATGAGTAGGTCTGATTAACATGTGGGTATTGGGAAGTAGTTGATGAGGTAGAACCTATTATCTTATATCAAACCTTGGGTATTTACTACGTATGCTTATACTGCTATGCTACGCTCGTAGGCGTGGTTTGGTTTGAGAGTATTCATGAAATATGTGAGAGATATTTGTTAACTATGGTTTAACTTAAGGTGGCTACTTTAATACACATCTGGGAGGATTGTTTGCGGGCACCCGGAGCAATCCTGTGTTGTCCTAGGATATCCCGGAGAACCCGTGTGATCATCCTATGGAATGCCACCCAGGCTCAAAGGGATCATAAGATTATTCATGCTAGAAGCTTCCGTGTGCAGCCACAAGCCATTATGGGCTCTGGCATAGTTGAGTATGTTGTGTGACCTCTTTCAGTGGTAGGCTAGCAGATGTAGGGGATGTAGGTGGTACTGTCTACCCAGAGTAAAGAGTTAATGCCTCTAAAAGACTGTGTCTCGGTCATCCGTTTCTCAAACACCATGTAGTGGGAGAAATCCAACGGAAGAGATGGAGTCTTGTGGGGAAAAGTGTGCAAACCTCTGCAGAGTATATAAACTAATCATGGTGAGCCGTGTCCCCGGTTATGGAGATCTTGAGTATGTGGTACTTGAATTATTGGTTTGATCTCATCACTTTACTTAATTAATTTGTGGGGTTATAATTATTATTTTTGGATTTAGTTGGAGGAACTTTCTCAATAATTTTCAACCAACTTGGCAGTTAAATAAAAATATTCCTTGTTGTAGGGAAAAATTAGCTTTATGCAAATGATAACCATAGAGCCTCCACCAGCCATATATGCATGTAGTGATAGCTGTTATTTGTTCATTGCTCTATAGTGTTATCTTGCCAGCATATTCCATGTGCTGACCAACACATGCTGCAACATATTATGTTGCAGAGTTTTCAGACGAAGAGTAAGGTCCGTTAGGTCGTGTCATGCACTCAGTTTTGCCGTGGAGTTGGATGGAATCTTCTACCATCGAAGCTTCCGCTGTTATCTTATTTTGATGGCCTTCAACCATATTATTATAATAAGTTCTCTTTTGAGACATTCGATGTAATAAGTGTGTGAGTGAACTCTGTTATAAATACTCAAGTACTGTGTGTGTCAGCAATACCGGTCTAGGGATGACACTTAAGCACAGAGACTTGACCGTCGGAGGCCGGGTCACTACAAGATGGTATCAGAGCACATGCTGAGTGTAGGATGTGACCACTAGGATAAGCCATAGGACACTTTTCTCTACTCATTTCTGACTCCTCTCCATTTTCTACTCTATAGATGGCAGACCCAAGGAACAAGTTCACTCAACCGGATGAAGACACACCTTTTGGATGACACTTGAAGGAAGTCACTAGGTATCTGAGCATCGGAATACCAAACTTCACCAGGACCTACACCGCCACTTTACCTGAAGAAGAGCGCTGGATGATTCGAGTTCATGTTCCAGGAAGGACATTCACGCCAGTTACTGAGCCCATAGAGTTTTCCTTTGATGCACCAACCTGGAGTCTAGGAAAGAGCATGGCCGCCCACATCGCCATTGGACGCATAGGCGAGGTATACCACAAGGATCTTAAGGACACCATATACCAGATATGTGGACGCCGAGATGAGAAATGGGAGATGATTTGCACCAGGAAGGATAGATCCATTACAGCCTACATCCAGGAGTTAAATCAGCACATTCGTCGTTAGGAGAACCAGATGTGCGCCAGCATGATAGACATGAAGAAAGTGATGACCAGGAACATGGAGCTAGAAGAGGAACGCAATTCTACACATGATGGATATGAAGAGGAAATAGCAGTACTACTGGAGAAGAATGAAGATCTGAAGAAGAAGCTAGGAATATTCATGGGAGATCCCGAACTAGAGGAGGACAACCATCCTAAAGACTACATCACAATTGACGACACCAACTCCGACCCGATAGGGATGATGATTATGAAGACGAACCTAGAGCCGATATCATGGAGTCATCCACCAATCCAATTTCTAGTCGACCACCATATTTTCAGTATTAATCTCCCATGTATATAGTAATAGTCCGAGCATTTTGTAATGGTAGTTTAGATCGATTGGATGATCTTGTTTGAATTGAGTGGTGTCAAATGAATGCGTTTGTCTCATGTGCATATGGGTAGTGATTTCTCTCTAGACCTCACTCTATTCTGTTCTCACCCCTCTAAACCTACCAGATGTCTCCGAGACGTGACCCCAAATTTGTCTTCCCACCGGAACTCACTCAGTTGATCCAACAAAAGAATGCCTTGATGCAGTTGCTAGTACATAACCAAGGCAACAACAACAACCCACCGCCACCACCTCCCGTTAACAACTTAGCCTGTTTCCTAAGGTTGAATCCGCCGATGTTCTCTAGTAGCACCGAGCCGATTGTGGCTAATGATTGGCTCCGTGGGATTGGAAGGGAGCTAACCACCACAGGTTGCACAAATGCTGAGAAGGAGCACTTTGCCGCACATCAACTAGACGGATCTGCAGCCTCATGGTGGGGGAATTACACAACCACTTCCCCCATAGCCAATGTCACTTGGGATCAGTTCCAGCAAGCATTTCGCACCGCACACGTCTCAACCGGAGCTATGAGCATGAAGAAGCGTGAGTTTCGCAACTTATGCTAGGGAAATCGTACCATGGGGAAGTACGTGGATGACTTCAGTAAGTTAGCTCGCTATGCCCCAGATGATGTGGCCACAGATGCCGCAAAGTAGGAGAAGTTTATGGAAGGGCTAAATGACGAGCTGAGTATGCAGTTAATGGTGGAAACATTTGCCAACTACCAGGAGTTGGTAGATAGGGTGCTCATGATTGAAGGCAAGCAACAACAAATAGAGAGCCGCAAAGGGAAGTATGAATAGGGGAAGTACAACTCTTTTACTCCAAACTCGGGAGGACATACCCATCATAACCATGGAGGCCACACTCACAATGGAGGGAGTTAACGTGACCACAATGGCCCCAAGAATGGTAATGAGAATGGAGGAAACAACAGTCAGAACAGTTTTAACCCCACTACACTCGCCAAGAAGGATCTAAGTCACATTACTTGTTTCAAGTGTGGGAAGACTGGACACTACACCACTGAGTGTCCTGAAGCAAAGAATGGAAATGGCAATGGAAGCTCAGGGAAGAAGCTAAACCCTTTCACCAGAGGTCAGCTGAACCACATCAATGCGGAGGAAGTTGAAGAGCAGCCTGACGCAGTGATTGGTAAGTTTTTTATTAAGTCATTTACCGCTCTCGTTCTTTTTGACACTGGTGCATCGCATTCATACATACCAAGGGGATTTGTGGACAAGTTTAAGTTGCCAACCTTAGCCCTTAGGTAACCCATGTTAGTAAGCTCGCCAGGAGCAAAGTATATGGCCAACCGATGCTGTGATCGGTTACCATTAACCATTGGTAGCCATGTTTTCCCCTCAGACCTAGTAATTTTGGAGTCACAAGGATTGGATATAATACTTGGCATGGATTGGCTATCGAAGTATGGAGGAAACATCGACTGTGCTAGTAAGTCGATACTACTCACCACCCCTGAGGGAAAGAGGATCAAGTATGTATCTAGGCATGCGCCAAGGAGGACTGAAGTAAATTCCCTCTCGCGAGTTGTTCAGGAAGTGCTAGTTGTGAAGGATTACCCTGATGTATTTCCAAAGGAATTACCAGGCATGCCACCAGATCGAGACATAGAATTTTTTTTATAGAGTTGTTGCCAGGCACTGGACCAATATCGAAGAGACCGTACCGGATGCCCACAAATGATCTGGAGGAAATTAAGAAGCATATTAACGAGTTATTGGAGAAAGGTTATATTCAACCAAGTTCATCACCGTGGGGAGCCCCAGTGCTCTTAGTTGAGAAGAAGGATGGATCTTTGAGAATGATTGTTGATTATCGTGCATTGAATTAAGTGACGATCAAGAACAAGTTCCCACTACCAATGATCAATTATTTGCTTGACCAGCTGCAGGGAACTAAAGTATTCTCCAAGATCGATCATCGATCGGGATACCACCAGCTGAAGCTCCAAGAACATGATATACCTAAGACAGTCTTTACCGCAAGGTACGGGCTATATGAGTACACGGTCATGTCTTTTGGATTGACTAACGCCCCTGTCTATTTTATGAATATGATGAATAAGGTGTTCATGGAGTTCTTGGATAAGTTTGTTGTGGTGTTCATCGACGATATATTAGTGTACTCGAAGAATGAAGAGGAAGACAAGGAACATTTGCGCTTAGTTCTCGAGAAGCTCAGAGAACATCACCTATATGCCAAGTTCAGCAAGTGTGAATTTTGATCGAAAGAAGTTGGATTTCTTGGACATGTAATATCAGGAGAAGGTATAGCAGTAGACCCTACCAAGGTTCAGTCTGTCACTGAGTGGTTGGCACCCACCTCAGTTGGGGAGATCCGTAGTTTTCTGGGACTCGCAGGATACTACAGGAGGTTCTTTGAGAATTTTTCCAAGATTGCAAAACCCATGACAGAGTTGTTGAAGAAGGATACCAAGTTCAAATGGACCGAGGAATGTGAGGCCGGTTTTCAGGAGTTGAAGAAACGTTTGGTTACATCACTAGTGCTGGTTCTTCCGGATATACGCAAGGATTTCCAAGTTTATTGCGAAGTTTCTCGCCTGGGACTTGGAGGTGTACTTATGCAAGACGGAAGAGTTGTTTCATATGCCTCATGTTAGCTTCGAGCTCATGAGTTGAACTATGCCACACATGATTTGGAGTTAGAAGCTGTAGTGCATGCGCTCAAGACCTGTAGACATTTTCTTATTGGAAATCGCTGTGATGTATACACGGACCATAGGAGTTTGAAGTATATTTTCACACAGAAGGAGTTGAATCTCAGGCAGAGGATATGGTTGGACCTCATAAAGGATCATGATATGAAACTACATTATCATCCAGGAAAGGCCAATGTCGTAGCAGATGCCTTGAGCCGCAATAGTTATGTCAATGCCCTCGTAAGCGGAGGATTACCGTAGGAGTTAGTCGACGATATCAAGGAACTTCGTTTGGAGATAGTTCCAAGAGGATTTGTTGCAGAAATGGAGGTTCCGTCTATGTTATTGGGAAGGATTAGAGAATCTCAGAAGGATGATAAGGAAATTGCTAAGATAAAGTAGAAGATGAGAAAAGGAAAGGCCAAAGGTTCATGAATATGAGCATGAAACATTATGGTTTTAGGACCGTGTTTACGTGCCTAATGACTCAAAGAATAGGAAGTTAATACTTCAGGAGGCTCATGACTCGCCATACTCGATTCACCCCGGAAACACTAAGATGTATTTGGATTTGAAGGAACGTTTTTGGTGGACAGGTATGAAGAAGAATATGGCCGAGTATGTAGCCGTATGTGACATATGTCAGAGAGTTAAGGCAGAACACCAGAAGCCAGCCGGATTATTACAGCCTATGCCGATACCTGAATGGAAGTGGGATAAACTTGGCATGGACTTTATCACTAGATTACGCAGGACAAGATCAGGATATGACTCCATCTAGGTAGTAGTTCATTGCTTGACCAAAGTGGCTCACTTTATCCTTATGAAAACCACTTATACGAGTGCGAAGTTGGCCAATATATATATGACCAGGATCGTATCTCTGCTTGGAGTTCCGAGGACCATCGTATCAGATAGAGGAACATAGTTTACTTCAAAGTTTTGGAATCAGCTACACCATACTTTGGGTACCAGGTTAGAGTTCAGTACAGCCTTTCATCCGCAGACAGATGGACAGACCGAGAGAGTAAATCAGATTCTGGAGGACATGTTGAGAGCTTGTTTGCTAGATTATAGATCTAGTTGGGATGATAATTTTCCTTACGCAGAGTTCTCATACAACAATAGTTATCAGGCTAGTTTGAAGATGGCCCCTTTTGAAGCTTTGTATGGAAGAAGGTGCAAGACACCATTGATGTGGGATGAAGTTGGAGACCGCTAGTTGTTCGGACCAGATTTAATTAGGGAGTCTGAACAGAAGGTTAAGTTAATCCGCGATAGACTGAAGGTAGCTCAGTCCAGGAAGAAGAGTTATGCTGATACGAAACGCAAGGAGGTAGTCTATGAAATCGGAGCCAGGGCATATCTTCGTGTGTCACCACTATGAGGAGTTAAATGATTTGGAGTCAAAGGAAAAGTAGCCCCAAGATTTGTAGGACCATGTCAAGTTATGGAACGTATGGGAGAAGTGGCCTACAAGTTGGAGTTACCAGAAGGATTATGAGGAGTTCATGATGTGTTTTACGTTTCCCAGTTGAAGAAGTGCCATGCAGAGATGGCTGATATTCCTCTAAGAGATACAGTGCCCCTTGAAGCAATTTAGTTGGAGAGTGACCTAACCTACGAGGAGAAACCCGTCAAGATTCTCGAGTTTGCCAGCCGAGTTACACGCATCATGGTTATCAAGTTTTGCAAAGTTCAGTGAAGTCACCATACCGAGGAGGAAGCCACCTGGGAGCGAGAGGAAGACCTCTGGGAAGACCACCCACACCTATTTTCTAGCCAACCCGAATCTCGAGGGCGAGATTCATCTTAAGGGGGGTAGGTTTGTAACATCCCAATTTTCAATTTGGATGTTATACATAGGTCATCTTATGCATATCATATTTTTATTTTCATTTGGTTGTGATCCTAGAAATCTTAAGCAACTCAAGGACCCAAGGAGAGAGTTGGAGGTTTCACTAAATTTTCATATTTGAATTTATTGCAAATTTGAAGAAAGGATCAATTTGGTTTTAATATTTTCTCTCCAATTATTTCCAATAATAAAAATAAATGAGAGAAGATAAAATGACTTCTTCAAACAGAAAAGAAATTTTGGAGAAGAAATTTTAAAATCGAATTATTTTTATTTGTTATTTTATTTGAATTAGAGAAAAATGTGCATTTTGAAAATTGCATTTTAGTCCAAAAAAATGTTCATCTTGTCCTAAATATTTAGTTTGGATAGTGAAAATTGTTTCTGGATTTTTTTAGAATTTTTTATTAGGATTTTTCTTCCACGATGAAATTTATTTAAAAAAAGTTTCCTGGGCCGGCCCAGCCAAGTCGGGCCACAGCCCAGCTGCCGCCGCCGCTTTCCCTCGCGCCGCGCCGCCCGTGCCCTGGCCGGACTCCGGCAAGGAGTCCGACGCTGCCCCGCCTCCGTCGACCCTCGCCCAAGCCAGCCGCCCCCTCCCCTAGCCTTTAAAAGGAGCACCCCCCCTCTCTCACCGCCACCACCGCCCAGCCGCAGCCGCCGCCGAGCTGCCGTTGTAGCCGCTTCGCGCCACTGCCACCACTGCCGATTCGCGTAGCTGCCGCAAGCGCCGCTGCCTGCCAACATCGCCACTGCCGCCGCCCATCCCGAACAGGTAAAAACCATTAAAAAAAACCACCCGATTTTCTTTATATAAAGTTCAGTTTATTTTTATAGATCGGTTTTATTTTAGGGTTCGCTAATTAGCGAACGTTCACCTGTTAGTTTCTTATAGCGAACAAGTTCGTTCGTTAGTCTCTGTTTACGAACGTTCGTTTGTTAGCTTTTTCTTTTAATTTTATTTTTCGGCCAGGGACATATCCGCGAATACTTTTATCACATATTAGTCCCTGAATTTCAAACCCTCGTTACTTTTTACTCGTTTATCCAAATCCAGCGAAACCAACGCCAAAATCTTCGTCTTGTTCCCCTCTATCCAGATAATCAACTTGAAAATGGCTTTGACAATTTAAAATTTGGTTTCAAGCAGATTTGATTTCGAACTTCTTTTGATCGTAGTTTGTGTTTCGTAGCTCTGATTCGATTGATTCTATTTTCAAATCGAAGCTCTTCACTTGAACTTTTAGTTTGGATCTTTCCTTTTGGGTTTTACCTTTGCATCTTACGCTTTATTGCTTATGTATGCTATTATTTGTTCACGATAGAGTTTCCGGAGTGTGAGGTTTGCTACTACGAATCACTAGGGTTTTCATATCGTCAGCAAGGCAAGTAACACTTTGATCATATCCCTTTATTACCCCAGTTTTTATGCATTAGTTTCAACCCTCAAAAATTGCATGAGTAGGTCTGATTAACATGTGGGTATTGGGAAGTAGTTGATGAGGTTGATCCTATTGTCTTATATCAAACCTTGGGTATTTACTACGTATGCTTATACTGCTATGCTATGCTCGTAGGCGTGGTTTGGTTTGAGAGTATTCATGAAATATGTGAGAGATATTTGTTAACTATGGTTTAACTTAAGGTGGCTACTTTAATACACATCTGGGAGGATTGGTTGCGGGCACCCGGAGCAATCCTGTGTTGTCCTAGGATATCCCGGAGAACCCGTGTGATCATCCTATGGAATGCCACCCATTTTCAAAGGGATCATAAGATTATTCACGCTAGAAACTTCCATGTGCAGCCACAAGCCATTATGGGCTCTGGCATAGTTGAGTATGTTGTGTGACCTCTTTCAGTGGTAGGCTAGCAGATGTAGGGGATGTAGGTGGTACTGTCTACCCAGAGTAAAGAGTTAATGCTTCTGAAAGACTGTGTCTCGGTCATCCATTTCTCAAATACCATGTAGTGCGAGAGATCCAACGGAGGAGATCGAGTCTTGTGGGGAAAAGTGCACAAACATCTGTAGAGTGTATAAACAAACCATGGTTAGCCGTGTCCCCGGTTATGGACATCTTGAGTATCTGGTACTTGAATTGTTGGTTTGATCTCATCACTTTATGTGGGGTTATAATTATTATTTTGGGATTTAGTTGGAGGAACCTTCTCAATAATTTTCAACCAACTTGGTAGTTAAATAAAAATATTCCTTTGTTGTAGGGAAAAAAAGCTTTATGCAAATGATAACTGTAGAGCCTCCACCAGCCATATATGCATGTAGTGATAGCTGTTATTTGTTCATTGCTCTATAGTTTTATGTTGCCAGCATATTCCATGCGCTGTCCTACACAGGCTGCAACGTATTATGTTGCAGAGTTTACAGGCGAAGAGTAAGGTGCGCTAGGTCATGTCATGCACTCAGTTTTGCCGTGGAGTTTGATGGAGGGGATGTAGGTGGTCGAACCTTCCACTATTATCTTATTTCAATGGCCTTCAGCCATACTATTGTAATAAGTTCTCTTTTGAGACATTCGATGTAATAAGTGTGTGATTGAACTCTGTTATAAATCCTTGAGTACTGCATGTGTCAGCAATACCGATCCAAGGATGACACTTAAGCACAGAGACTTGACCGTCTGAGGTCGGGTTGCTAAAAGATTAAACTACCAAGTCTTCTATTGCCAAGTAGTACATTATAAAAGCATCAAACAAACATATATCTATGTCCTATGGTCACTGCATTGTCTTGCCAAATCAAAATAGAGACACGGCTCAAATCATATTAGTTCAAGAGAAAGCAGCACTGAAAGAATACAAAGCATGGGAAACTACACGACACAACAAGATTTCAGATGGGTACCATGGGTCTACATGTACAACAACACTATTGGCACTGTTGTGATGCTAGTAATGTGCATGATATGAGAAGTCAACTGTATACACAATTAAAATTGAAATCAACAGAGCTATTTATAAGAGCAAACCTATCAAAGAAACATGCATAAACATACCTGTTGTGCCATTGGAGTTTCAATTGGATCGTTCAATTTAAAAATAAGTTTGTATGAGTAAATACAGTGATACAAGAGCAAAGCAGTATGCACAATAGCAATGGAATCTTAAATGAGAACAATTGTTCTTCATGTTTAAGCACTTGTTCTACATGAATAGAGTACAGTGAGACGCAAGCATATAGTACTTAAAATGAGCTCATAGACCTTACCACATTCTTGGTTCGGGACCAGTACAGAACAAGGCATTCCGAGTCATCATTCAGTAAATGTGACTTGGTAGAACGTAAGGGAATTTGATGAGTTTCTTTGCCAGTGAAGTACGTTTTCTTCAGGTAATTCCGATACTTCCACCAGGCATTCTTGAAGATAGTAGAGGTATTACCACAGGTTACCTCATCCTGAATTTCCAAATTGGTCCTTCTCTATAGAAAAAATGGGAAAATTTTGTTGTATTATAACCATCATGGAGGTAGAATATATGAGACAAAGCAAAGTAATTTCCATGAATAACATTACTTGCACATAACTCCTAGACAAACACCTACAACTGCATTTCCCTTCATCTTCAGTATAATATTTCCATGATGGGAAGATACGCACATAGGATTTAACAACATCAAATGCGATATATGCTAAACTATGAATGGCTGGTTGTGCTTCCTCCACAAGAATAGGTGTACTAACTAGTGGGGTTGGGGTTCGCCGTGGTAGTACTGGCGCTTTGGGCACTGGAGCTGCCTTACTAACTGCTCTTGTTTGGGATCTCTATGGTGGAGATGGTGTTGTGTCAATAGGAACTTGGTTACTATCTTCTCGGGTAAGCTCGTTCTTTGTCCATCGCAGTAGGGGTATAATCTGCGAGAGTCTGGGTTATGTGTGGTAGGGCTGGTTCTTGTGCATGTACAACTGGGGTGCTATCTCCACCAAGAGGTAGCACTGTTTTATTTGAAAACCATGTTTTTACTCCACTAGATACTGCCATCACCCGCTCCAATTCAAATGGCTGATAAACAGGAAACATAGTTGAATGTACAGACATTGTATGAGAGACAGATGCAATAGATAGTGTGGGAAAAATAGGGGATGAAATAGTTGACATGTATATTGTTTAACTAAAACAGATAGCATGACATAGTTTCACATATATGATGTCTATCTAAAGTGGATAGGATAGCATAACATAATTCAAAGATATGTTGACTAACTAAACAGGATCGCATGACATAATTCACATACATGTTATCTAAGTAATCAGGATCACATGATTTAATAAACATATGTGAGTTATATGCTAAGCAGAGGGCATTCGCATACATGATGTCTGAACTAAAAACATGGTGTTGAATATTGTGTATATGATGTCTAATCTATGCAATGCAAGACACCCTATGCGTGATATGAGCAGTATAACCATGCCAAGTCAGAGCATACACCTCGGTGGGGGAATAGGACTGGTCATTTGTCTCTGAATCCATCTCTGAGGAGCTATTGGGACCCAGCAAGAGATCTGCTTCGACAGGTAGCACTGTCTGCTCTGAAGGCCTTGTTTTCGCTCCAGATTTTTCCATCACCCACTCAAATGGCTGATTCACTAGAAGAGTAGTTTAATGTTCAAACTTTGTCGACAAATGAAAATGTAATGAAGAAAAGGATGGGCAAGATATTATTCAAATATATGATGCCTTGTTAAACAGGATAGCATTGCACATTTCACATATATTATGGCTGGCTAAAAGACATGAGACTTCATAATTCCCATATATGATATTGAAACTAAACAGGTGGTATTACAGAACATGTCTAAACTAAGCAGATGCCATATATGATGTCAAAAGTAGGCAATGCAAGGCAACATATATATGCATGATATGACTAACATCATGATGACAAGTTAGAGAAAACACCTTGGGAGGTGTACATAGGAGTGGTCAGCCGTGTCTGAATCGTCCTCAGAACAGATATCTTCCTCTAGATTACAATCTGAAGAGGGGGTAGGTTTGCCATTGAACCCACCATGGAGCGATGTTTGCATGGCATTGTATTGCCGTGCAAAACTCTTCTCTTTTTCTCTACATGTTCAGCATGACTGTGTACAATATCTGACATGCATACAAAAACATATAGTGAGATTGTGTAAGGAGAGCATGTAGAAATCTAGAGTGATGGTAACAACCAGTGGATGGATCCAAAAATAATGATAGCAGGCTGAAGATTGCTTTAATTTTATAAAAAAATGGATGAAGATTGTTTTACTATTTGTTTCCCACCCAAGATTAACAACATAGGCACACCCTAGGTGAACCAGATATTAGACAGAGATACTATTCATTGTTGCCTCCATATGTGCCCCACAACTAATTGAGAACTCAAGTTTGAACATTAATTTGGACCTGACTTAGAGTCTAAGAGGTTAACAGGACGATAAAGTAGCAGGTGATATTAATCAATGCATAACATAAGCAGAAACAAAAGAGTGCGACCTCTCTTGTGGACTAGTGTACTCCTCAGGTTCATCTGTTGAGTCGATGATGGTGATGTCACTGCGGTGGGTACCGGCGGTAGGGAAGGAGATCTGAGGCGGCGAAAGACGGTCAGGAGTCGTGATGTATGGTTTGGTGGATGCTTCTGTCGATGGAGCAGCTCAGGTGAGGTGGACGACATCGCCACAGGAGCGGGACAAACCACACAAAGTTTTCTTCGACACCTACCTGTAACTGAACTAATTCTGTAAGGCTCACTTGGCTTACATGATTCTGAAAATGGAGGGATAGGAAAAACACCAGAATAGGATAGGAATGCACATGGGAAACAAAGCATTTGTGAACACAAGATTTCTGCCAACTTGGATGTTTGGTTCACAGGAATTGGAAGAGCAGAGGAATGCAAAGAAACATGGCCAAAATAAAGTGAAACCATATGAAAGCGTGTACAGTTAGAATGTTATCCTGCCACTAATGCACTTGGTCCTGTTTTCATGCATAGGATTTTGAAAAGTAGGTCCAGGTGGATGTTTTACTCCATTCCTTTCAACAAAATACATGAATAATTGAATAGTAGAGTGCCATAGTGTCGGTATACAAAAGCAGGGGCTCTCCTTTTGCACCCCTTTACTTGTGCACGGGCAATCAGAGCCACGCCCACGGCCACACTAAGAAGGGTAGGGGAGGGGAGCCGGAACACAAGACGACCACAACAACGCCAAGACCAGAGGCACAAAGAGAGAAAGAGGGCAAGCTGGACTCCCCCGGCAAGGCCCTTGCCGGGGTGGCTTCCACAGCCTCGGCAAGATCCTTGTCGAGGCTACTTGCCTGATGCCAACAGAGTGTGCCACCCTTGAGCCCAAGGGGTTCCAACACCATCAACCACATTGGAACCAAGGCTCGGGAGGCACCTCCGTGGTGTCATGCAGATCTTTGTAAAGATCCTAAACACACAAGATCAGACGAGAACCTGAAGAAGATGATCCTTGACAAGATTCTTGCCAAGGAAATCCACGAGACCCGCCCGGCAAGATCCTTGCCGAGGACGACCGCGGTGCCGCGGCAAGACGCTTGCCGGGCCCCCGGCAAGGCCCTTGCCGAAGACACCCGCGGGGCCGCAGCTAGGCCCACGCCTATCAAGACTCTACGGACGCCCCCACGCAGCTGCTAGCTCGACCAGCTGAGCAGGATCTGCGTGCCAGCGCGCGGCCTCTACACCAATTCAGCAAGCACCCGCGTGGTGGCATGCAAATCTTCGTGAAAGCTCCACCACCGCGCCAGCCCAACAGCCAGCCAACATGACACTACAACGCCTCGTCAGCTTGGACGCGCGTCGGAGCCAGGTGTGGCGACGACAGCTGGGACGAGCTTCTTTGCCATCCCCAATAAAGCGAGAGGGCCACGTCGGCAGCGCATTAAATGCGTTTGTCCGATGATGCCAGTGGATAGACTCAGCCCCTATACACCTTTCCACCTCCTGTGTGCCACTGTGGCGACCCCTTTTGTATATAAAAGGAGGCCCGAGGCGTACTAGAGGGGGAGTCTGATCTTTTGGACTAGAGAGCCACCGCGGCTTGTTCAAGAACACAAGAACACTCAAATATACATCAAAGCAGGACTAGGGTTTTACGCGCCTCCGTGGCCTAAACCTGGGTAAACGATTTGTGTGCTGACCGCCAGACCCGCTCTTTGCACAACCCCGCACCCGCCAACCGTACAAGGGATCCTAGTGACCCCATTGGTGTCGTTTCCCACCGACACATAAGAAAATTTCCTATTGCTATGTTCTTCCATTGAACCAAAATAGCCCTGATGGATTGACATGAATGTTGAGTAATAAGTGATGCGACAAGTGTACAACCTCTTTGCCATAGCCGTGTCGACCTCAGCATCATTAGGTTGGTCACTGAAGAAGTTGAGGCGGAGGTGGCTGTCGGAGGTGTGGAGGAAGATCTGAGGAATCTGTAGACGGTGTCTAGGGCACTGCTCTATTGTGATGGATATTTCCGTCATTGGAGCTGCTCCGGCGAGCCGTAAGATGTCGAGGCTAAAGCAGCACAAGACAGACATCGTTAATCTCAAGTGGGATTCTAATAGCATCTCCAATAGATGATGTAAAATGCATTACCAAAAATTGGTAGATGTAAAATTTACATCACCAAAAACCACCGGACTACAATAGATGAGGTAAAAACTGTTGACCTATGGAATCTGAATGTTACTATCGAAACTGAATGCAATGGTAGCAGAGAGGAACTTCACATGTAGTTTAGGGAGGGCATGTGGGTCATCTTCAACCCACACCCCCTGAGCCGCCAACCACCACCGGCCTCGCCGCTGGCCCACGCCGCCTCGCCGCCCCAAAACTACTCCCCACCGCCGGTCCGCCGCCACCCCGGCCAGCCCTATAGCCCCCATCCCGCGCCGAGCTTTTTCTCCGGCGATCCCCACACCACCGCCCCACAACCGCCCCCCACTGCCTGCGACCACCGCTCCCACCCTGAACCCTAAGATAGATAGTGGGGTACCTCTCCGGCGAGCCCCCTCCAAGTTGTGGCTGGTTCTTCCTTAACACCAGTGAGCCCCCCACCCCCTGAAAATCGACTGTCCCAACAGTCGATTCAGTCGACTGAAGTGTAGCTAAATCGGAGCAGAGCAGCAGCACGAGCGAGGGGGGAGCAGCAATAGCGCAAGCGAGTAAGAGCCGAAGCAGCAGCGGCGGCGCGAGCTAGCGAGCGAGCGAGATCCGGAGGAGCAACAGCACCAGCGCGAGCAAGTGAGCAAGAGCAGGAGTAGCAGCAGCGCGAGCGAGAGCCGGAGCAGCAGCAGAATGAGCGAGAGCCGGATCAGCAGCAGTAGACCCGGCTGGTATGGACGCCACTGCCAAAGGGGCCTCGCACTGGGGGAGAGCCACTGTGGAGATGTCGCCCGCGGCACCGACTTCGAGGTAGCCGCGCCATGTGGGTGCGGGATGGAGCACCGTCGGCGCCGAGAGGTCGAGTTAAGGAGAAGGTGCGATGCAATGAGTGTACAACCTCTTTGGTGGCGCCGAGTAGGCCTCGACTTTGTCCGAGGAGTCGGTCAGGATGTTGCGGTTCCAGTGGAGCAGGTTAAGGCGGCGCTGTGGGGATGGAGCAACCGTGATAGACAAGGCGATTGTCGGAGCAGCTCCTAGGAGGTGGAGGACAGGGCGGCTGAACCGGCGGGACGAAGAGATTGATGACGGATCCTCATCCGGGGAGGTGGATGAGGGATGTCGAGCTGTTGCGGTGGACGACGTCGTCACGGAAGAGGTTCCGGTTGGGCAGTGGTGAGGTGGCGGACAGAAGAGGGTGGGGTTTGGCGGCTGGAGCGGAGAGGTTATGGCGGCCTGGGATTTCGAATGGCGAAAAGGAGGCGATGGGATGGGGGAACCATGACTTAGGGACGCGCTTGTCCAAAATGTAGGGTCTGTTAAAAACCATCGATTTGAACTAGCGACCCTTTCAACTCAGGGTTATAAGTGGGTTTTCGTGTGTCAGGATTTGGCAGCTGGAGGGTGTTTTCACGCGTGTTGTAATTTCGGGATAGCAAGGCGTGAGTTTTGGGAGCACGATATCGGAGGCCTCCTTTGGTTTCGAGGAATCTTGTAGGAATTTCATAGGATATGATTTCTATAGGGAAAATCCTTTAGAGCCCTTTGGTTTGTAGGAATGGAATCCTATTCCTATGGAGGAATCTTCATATCCTTCACATTTCATAGGAAAATAAACATTAGCCTAGACTCAATGAAAACAAATCCTATGATGTGAATCAAAGGGCATCTCCTTTCCTATTCCTACTCATAGAATTTGAGATACATGCCATCTCATTTCCTATGACTTTCCTATTCCTACGATTTTCCTACCCTATGAACCAAAGGAGGCCTGAATTTTCGGGATATAACAAGGCGCGGGTTGAATTTTAGGGACAAGGCTAACGTGTAATATTGTACTTGTACGTACCAAATCAATTCACACTTCCCTCAACGAAAAAACAAAAAAAAATAAAACTATTCAAACCACACAAAGAGAGAGTCTTGTCCTGTTTTTCTATACAAATGCTATTCAAAGCTATGAATCCATGTCATGTCCAATTAAAAAAATTGCTGGCTGTATAGTGCACGTAACCTACTCATACCAACATTTTAGTTCATTCCAAATGTCTATACTACCGCTGCAATTCAAACTAAATTTGAATTCATTTCTCTATTTGAATAAGATTCTACAATCATGATTTTTGCCAACTCCAACCATCATTCGTGTATTACCTTAACAGCACACCACATGATTACTATAGAGATAGATATGAACTATGTGTACTATATGAACTCGAATTCAATTTTTTGAATACACTTGATGTTGATTCCAAATAATAGTGCATTTGACGTACTAACTAGATATTCATAATCTAAACCATGTTCCATATGTACACCATGTTTATCACACAAAGTATAGTGCCCTGCCCCTACATTATGACAAGTATTTAGCCCTGAGCTGCAAAAGCCACACATTATCCCAAATTATAATCAATGATCTATATATTATATGTAGTACTAGCAAGATGCCCATGCATTCCACGGAACATCAAGATGATCAAGGGGAGGCCTTATTTGCAAATGTGGAGAGGGGTGTGGGTATCTTTTTTCAAAATTGCCATAGTTTCCTTCCTATCCATCTGATATAAATCGGATGGCCTATATTGCAGGATGGCAGGCACACCATCATCAACAACTCTGTTTTTTATAAGAGTAGAGATAAAATATATTATATGTAGTATAACATGTGCATAACCACACCATGTGTATCGCCGTTATATATTTTCACGCATGCGTCAGTTTAAAACACTACGATAAATTCTTCAAATATCTGAATTCACTTTATATAATGAATTATGATCCTTATTTGTCTTTTACATCCACACAATCCTCTTATCTTTGTAGCTAGCGCTAACTTTCTCTCATGCATCTCACCCTCCCTCAGCATTCTCTAGCTCCGTCGCGCAATTTCGTCATTACACTTTAGGTCATTCACCCACGGTGTGTGTAGGCCTCCCAAATCCTTCTTTACAGCACACATCGATCGATATGACTCTCTAGCCAGGTGTGCCTACCACAAACACAAGATTTCCCTCTTCCCTTCTCACCGTCCATGCCTCACTCCCACCCCTCTTTTCATCGTTCTCATACTCTCACACTCCTTCCCCCTCGATATAGTATGCCTCTCGCACCACCTCCTAGCTACATCCCTCTCTCTCTATCCTTCTCCCCGGGCCTTATTTGTTTCTAACACATACATGCATGCATACCGATCGATCTCCCTACATATACCTAGGTCGATTTTAACTATTTTCCCCCACCCATCGATCGACGTACCTCACAAGTTATGTCTCTCCTTTCTCTGACAAAGGACGATTGATCTTCCTATGTAGTTACGTCTGCTTACCACAGCCATATCGTCCCCCTCATCATTCGTGCATGCCTCCTAACCCGACTCTCACACGCACGTGCACAGACAAGCAGCCATCCCCTCTCTTATTGATATTCCAGGCATGTCCTCCATTTGTCTAGCAAGCCTCTCCACCATTTGTTAGAAGCAACTCCACCACCAAGCCCTCTGACACTCTAGCTCTGTCTCTCTCCCAACCTTATTCCTCTCCTACACATATGCATGGATGCCGATCAATCTCCCTCAATACATAAGGTAGGTCTCTCTCCTCCTCCACACATATACCAGCCATTATACCTCTATAGTTAATTAGGTATCCCCCCTCCCCCACCCACCCTAGCACACACCGATAGTCAAGCACTGTAGGTAGGTATCCATGCCATAGAGACAAACTGCACATGTCCCCTCTCACGTTCCAGTAGGCCAACCACCCTATATCTTCGATGTGGGCACACACAAATTCTGATGGCACTCTTTATCGATCGCGCGCGCGCACACACACACACACGCACACATCATCCCTCTCTTCGATTCTATGGATACCTCAAGCCGATGATACCTCCACTCTCTTCTTGTGGATCACCCCCCTCTATATATATGATATATCCAGGACTCTATTTCAGACACATTGCATATGTTACATTTTTTGATTCAAATATCATCCACATATATTGCTTGTCTATTTCTCAACCCCCCAAAAAAACACTCACGAACCCACACACTATATCTCTCTAAGTTTGTATCTCTCTCACACGACCCCACGTAGGTGGTGTACGTACACGAAGAGAATAGGTGCACGTACTCATGCTTCGGGCCCAGCCACACCCACGCGGGTACACGGTGGAGCTCATTTCTGTACGAAATGGCAGCCCACATGCTAATTTAGCACGTGTAGCTGTTGTTTACCTACGGAGGTCATGTACCACGCGTTCACAAAACAAAGTTCGACTTGATGCGTTGGCGCGTTATTTTTAAATAAAGTTATATCGCTAAATGGCACGTACACAGAATATAAAACAATTTTTATGGAGAAAAAGGTAGTCCACTCCACTATATACAATGGAGCCTGCCTACCGAGGTTTGTCTCTCTTTAGAGTATCTCACACAAGGCGGCGGTGGCCTCTCTCTCTCTCACCATTGGTCACTAATCCGGTCGCATCCCGTCTGGCAGCAGAAAGGGAGGATGTGCATCGTTTCTCCGTTTGATGGCGCCGAGGTAGCACGTCCTGATCTGTGATACCCGTCATCCTCTCTGACCATGCTCCGGTGTGGTAGGGCCTATGTCACCTGCTCATTGTTGTATTATGGGCACATCCCGCCCGCCACCGCTCTCCTAGTTACATCCCAACGACCCCCAGGTATCCCCTCCGGCCTTGCTCCACTGCACGTCTTCCCACGTCGCTGCATGTGGACAATCTTGCATGTGGATCTTCCATAGTTCTTTGTCCAAAACGTAGCTTGTCCAGTGTACTTTCCATATGGCAATCTCCTCCTCACACCGTTTTATACAAACACAACCATGTTGTTATCTTCCCTTAGGTCAAGGAATATGCTTCTTTTTGTCATCGTATGTGTCATCAACTATTATTGGCTAGTAATTGTTTCCTTTCTACCTCTTTTTGCAAAGAGGGCTATCCATTTACCCTCATTGCTATTGCGACCTTTTGGTGAACTACACAAATCACTTTTTTCTTAATAGTGTTTTGTGTAGTTGTACTAAAATGTCACACGGACAACGTCTCTACATTCCAGTGTGAATGCACAAAGGGAGATTGGTTTTGCTCTATCCTCCTCATCCAACTCTGAGCCTAATCTTCTCCAACTATTTGCTTAATCTTCTCCATCTAGTTAGTCTTAAAAGAGACTGCAAAGGTGATCAGCTTCTATTTGTGTTTTTATCGTTTCATCAACAGTCCTCTATTATTGTAATCACACTTAATATCTTTGGAACAAGGACACTCACCTCTATTTTAGTGGAACTGCACAAAATGATCGAAATGTTGCATGCTCCAGACAGATACTTTTTTTCCCAACATGCCTTGTTGATTTAGACATAGCTGGGGGGAAGTTTTTGCCAATGGAAGCATGGATCACTTTTCATTTAACACCTTCTCACAAATTTGTCTTCAGTTGTGATGTAAATATTAGCTCTGAACTGCTAATCAATGGGATGCATTAGCAAGGAAGTTAGTTTTTAATTGTTTCCGAAAGAACATGGATGGCAAGACACATGAAACAAAAGTTGAAAGCTCAGAGCATTGTACAATTTCATGTCATTGGAAAATTATTTGTATAGTATGTAAATTATGTAAACAAATGCTGGAATCTTGATAGCATTGCCAGAAGCCTCTTCAGCATCCGGATCCATGTGCCATGCACAAAAGTATACTTTCTCTATTGCTAAATATTTGTATTTTTACAAATTTCAAATGGAAGTATTTTAGAGTGTAGATTCACTCATTTTGCTTCGTATGTAGTCACTCATTGAAATCTCTAGAAAGACAAATACTCTATGGTATATTTAAGAATGGAGGGAGTAGTGCACAACCGAATGGGAGACTGAGTCCAGTCATTGCGCCACACTAATAGTGAGTAATGAGCAGTCAAATCATAAGCCCGACCTTTCCCACTCTAAGTTGCTGAGAAGAAGAAACCATCAATACGCTCTTCTTTGAATCCGCTCATACTACTCCCTCCGTCACTGCTTATAGAGCATGCTTAAAAATAGCATTGGTAGTTATAGCACGGCGTCTATTACTAGAGGAAATAATGAGTACACACATGCATGCAGTGCTTCCACCCCGGGTACACACATGCATGCACTTACTCCACTCCGCGTACACACATAGTACATCGAGAGAAAATTGTGGACTTGATTGTGGTTACCACACCCTAATTAATTGAGCACTAAACCAAACGCGTCTAAAGTCTCTCTGGTGGTGGAAATGCATGGAGAGAAATGCATCAGAATGAAGCGCACCCTATAAACTGTGACGGTGGGAGGAGTAGTATGAAAGTGCAAAACCAAGTACCCATATGCCAAGTCGTTCAATGCACTTCCTCTTGGAATATCACTGACATGTGGGACCGGAGTGTGAGCAAAAAGATCTCAATTAACGGCAAAATGGCCAACCCGCCATTCCTTGAGAGAGACGAGGAGCGAGAACACACGGACGGGCTCGCATGGAGGCCAAGATATATTCAAGAATGGTTGATCGATATCATCATTACATGTTCGATGTTTTTTAATACTACTATTGGGCTATCTTTTTCCACACTTCTCCCAATAAATGTGTACTTTATCAGAGATTAAAATAAAATTAGAGTACAAATGCTCCACCATGCAGTTCTAGTAGTAGTACTACTCGTACTACTAAACCTTGCGCTTGGCTCTTCACCTCTTCGTGAAGTCGAACAATGATGGTGCTCCACATGTTGGGTACTCAGTGTATGCCTTTGGCAATCTGACACCGAATGAACTGCTGCATGTCCACCGCCTGGGCGAGGGTAGGTTGCATTAGTCAAAAGCTTCTCCTCGTCCTGCGAGCCGTCAGGCTTCAGGTAGACGGAGGGGGCGTGTAAGCGAGCTTCACCTTGTCCTGCAAGCTTCTCCTCGTTCTATGAGTTTACGAGACACATCAAAAAGTAGTGCTAGTCCATACTCCCTCCTTTCCGGTTAATATGGCTTAATCTTTTTTGTGGGTAAATGAGAGAGCTTTATTCATATATAAACATTCTTAGGACGACCAACCAAGAGACTGGTTACTAGGAAGCGAGGTACCCCGCAAAAAATGAAGAAGGAAGCAAGGTGTTTCATCAAGCCAGCTCTCGGTCACATTCAAAGTGCAGCAAGCACGGTTCGCACAAAGATGCGCCGCAAGGTTTGCTGACCTGTTTACATGCTGAATAACAAAAAATAGAGAAAATATTACCGAGCCCTCCTATTTGTAACAGGATATGAGCCAGAATTAAGCGAGAATTGTGGCGAGTGTTCCATGTAGTCAACTTCCATTATCGCATACGAGAACCCTCAAAGAGAACCAAATGTGTTGAACATTGCTCCTCCATCCGCTTCCTAGTAGTAGTACATACCTCTATAGTAGTACGGAGTAGTACTAGTACTAGTAAACTTTGCGCTTGGTGGTTCACCTCTTCGGGAAGTCAAACAATAATGGTACTAGTACAGTGAATGCTTCTGGCAATCTGACAGCGAATTAACTATTGCACGTCCATTGCCTGAACGACGGAGAGCTTGCATTGGTCAAAAGTTTATCCTTGTCCTATGAGCCACCGCGCGCAAGCTTCTCCCGTCCTGCAAGCTTCTCCTCGTTCGGCAAGTTGACAGACACAACAAAGTAATGCTAGCCCATACCGCCTCCTTTCCGGTTAATATGGCTTATTTTCAAACGAGATAAATACACTATTTGTCACTGTATATTTGTCAAAATACGGTTAGTGGACTTCATAATATGCTCATTGCACTCAATATATACATTTTCCAGTGTTTATAAGGTCACTAGCTCACCCTGGCTGAGTATGTGTGTGCACGCACGTGTAGGTTGAGCACTTGAGTGTGAGCGTGTGTGTTCCATCGTGTGCTCGGAGATGCATGCATTAGGGCATCGCATGTGTTTTTGCGTCCATGTGTACGTGTGACTGTTGCATGCATGCACGAGGTGGTAGTCCCTAACATTCCCATGTTCATAAGTCAATGCTTTGTCAAAATGTTGCATGCAAGGTTTAATCATTTGTTTTTCACGCATGCATTCCCGATATTAATACGTTGGTAAAGACAATTTCTTGAGGAAAACGAGCCCATGAATTGAGTACAAAGGGAACCAATAAGCTAGGACGGAGGGAGTACCAGTAGTGAACCAGAAGGAGGGAGTAGGTACTAGTAGTACTACGTAACAATGCACAGTAACAAAATTCCTCTATGCGCATCTTGTCTACGTGTCATGCAAGAAAATAGAGATAAATACAAGTGAGACTCAGCAACGGTCGTTTCACTCTTCAATGACACGTAAGTGAGGGGCCACTAAGGAGCAGTCAAATCACATAGTAAGTTAGTCGGAACAAGCAACCATCATTTCACTCTTCAATGACACGTACACAATATAAAATGGTTGATATGGAGGGAAAAAACCACTATATGTACACTAGCAGGAGCCTAAGCTACAACCATGCTTGCTTGGGTTCCTCTCTTCACAACCATATAATGATGGTGGCCACACCGCTGGTCACAGGTCCGGCCTGATCCCGCCGCTAGGGGAAGGGGACGATGTTCTACGTAGATGCGGTCGACAACGGCGAGGGAGAAAACCCACAGTCGTCCAAATTGGGGGTCCCCACGATATGAGTTGATGCCGCCTCCCAACCGTCCTTCTAGCTACGGCCCGACGTCCCAGGCACATCTTCCTTTTGGAGCCGGCTTGCTCCACTGCCGCAGCTCCCCACATAGCTCCATATCCATGTCGATCTTTCTCTACTTCTATCGGCTTCTATTTGTGATGAGTCTATGTCTCATGAACTAGTGCCACTACTCTTATTCTAATCACACTTCTTCAATATCTTTGCCATCAGGGATGCTCGGCTCAATTTTAGTGGAACTACAAGAAAGCATTGTATGATCCGAGGGTGCCAGCCGTCTTTCCTTTGACAGGTTCTACCTAACCAGGAAATTAAATCATGTTTAGGGTTTAGGGTTTAAGTCATAGTGACCCCATCAGTAGTTTTTTTGTAAACACTTTCACAACTTGTGTCTTTAGTTGTGAAGTAAATATTGCTTATGATCTGTGAATCATTGAGATGCATCAGCATGCGTGTTAGTTTGCCTTTGTATTTGATGGAATGTTGTAATGGTGAAACCTTGGAGTAGGAATGAAAATGGAGTGGAAACTTTCCGTTTTTCCGAAGAAAAAATGGAAACGGAGAGAAACCGACATTTTGTTTCATTGGATCGCGCCATCGAGCAAAACCAACATTTAAATCATGTCTGTTGCGTTTGTGTCTCACCCTCCTCCATGGCTCGACCCCACACGGTCTCTTAGCATGCCACTCACGGCAAACCGAGTATATGATAACTTCCCCGCCTGCTTGTCGATTGATCAGGCCATGGAGTACTAGCACTACTGGAAGAGATTGAAGAGTTGGGCGAGGATAGCTAGCTGTAGCACGAACTCCCAAGAACCTTTTACATGCATGTTGCGGCTGGCTATTGCGACCTTTGAATGCGGAGCAATCGCGTGCATCAGGAAGCGGCATGGGAGACGCTCTCTCGGCCGGTGCACCGCTTTAATGTCGGCGCTAGTGAGAAGTCGCGTCTGCTCTGGCCGGGCATGAATGCGGCACTGACCGTTTCGGGCGGGAAGTGATAACCCACAAGTATAGGGGATCACAATAGTTTTCAAGGGTAGAGTATTCAACCCAAATTTATAGATTTGACACAAGGGGAGCCAAATAATATTTGAAGGTATTAGCACTTGAGTTGTTAATTCAACCACACCTAAAGATTAATTATCTGCAGCAAGTAATCAGTAGCAAAGTAATATGATAGTTTTGATAGTAGTGACAGTAGTAACAGTAACGGTGACAGTGATAGCAGTAGTTTTGTAGCAAGTGCAATAGTAATAACAGCAGTAGTAACTTAGCGAGACCAATATAAGATAAATTCGTAGGATCGGTGACTTGTTGGATAATATTCATCATGAGACAGTTATAACCTAGGGCGATACGACACTAGCTCCAATTCATCAATATAATGTAGGCATGTATTCCGTAAGTAGTCATACATGCTTATGGAAAGAACTTGCATGACATCTTTTGTCCTACCCTCCCATGGTAGTGGGGTCCATATTGGAAACTAAAGGATATTAAGGCCTCCTTTTAATAGAGAACCGGAACAAAGCACTAACACATAATGAATACATGAACTCCTCAAAATACGGTCATCATCGGGAGTGGTCCCGACTATTGTCACTCCGGGGTTGCCGGATCATAACACGTAGTAGGTGACTATAACTTGCAAGATCAGATATAGAACATGGATATAATGGTGATAACATAAACAGTTTAGATCTGAAACCATGGCACTCGGGCCCAAAGTGACAAGCATTAAGCATGGCAAAGTAATAGCAACATCAATCTAAGAACATTGTGGATACTAGGGATCAAGCCCTAACAAAACTAGCTCAATTACATGATGAATCTCATCCAACTCCTCATCGACCAGTGAGCCTATGAAGTAATTACTCACTCCCGGGGGGCATCATGGAATTGTCAATGGAGAAGGGTTGGTCATGACAAAGAATGAAGATCCCCCTCTCTGAAGCCCCGAACGGACTCCAGATCTGGCCTCCCGATGAAGAACAGGAGGTGACGGTGTCTCGTGGATTGCGATAATTCTTTCTCCCTGATTTTTTTTCTCCAAAAATTTGGATTTTATTGCATCAGTTTCAGGGTCTGCGACGCCACCAGGTGGGAACAACACACCTGGGCGTGCTAGGAGAGGGGCGTGCCCTGGTGGGTTCTACCCACCCAGGTGCCCCTCTTCGGTAGGTCTTGGCTCCAGAAAAACTTATTATTGATATAAAAAATCCTCGCAAAGTTTCGTTCCATTACAAGAACTTTTATTTCTGCACAAAAACAACGCCATGGTAGTTCTGCTAAAAACAGTGTCAGTCCGGGGTTAGTTTCATTCAAATCATGCAAATTAGAGTCCAAAACAAGAGGAAAGGCGTTAGGAAAAGTAGATATGTTGGATACGTATCAACTCCCCCAAGCTTAAACCTTTGCTTGTCCTCAAGCAATTCAGTTGATAAACTGAAAGTGAAAAAGAAAAACTTTTACGAACTCTTTTGTTGTTGTTTGCATAAATAAGCTTAAACAGCACCCAGGTTTTCAGCCAACATTATAACTAACCATGCCGACAATAACTCTTAAAGAATATATTAACTCATATCAATGACACAATTAGCTAGCGAGCAATAATAAGATATCTCAAACAGCAACACATTGTCAAAACAACCATGATATGATATGACAATAGTGGTATCTCGCTAGCCCTTTCTGAGACCGCAAAACATAAATGTAGAGCACCTCCAAAGTCCAAGCAGTGACTAAACATTGTAATTCATGGTACAAAATATCCAGTCATGATCCACCCAACGTTATGTACACACAATGCATAAGTCATGACAGCTGTGCTCTCAGGTTCTAGTGCTTGTTTTAGAAGGTGATGACACAACATAAAAGTAAATCGATAGTCCCTTCGCAGAGGGAAGCAATGATTTGCAAAGGTGCCAGAGCTCAAGTTTTTAAAATAGAGATAAATGATATTTTGAGACATGCACCCTGCTCATTTACTTCATGACTATCAGTGATCAATATCTCCCATGCCAAACAATCTAGTGGCGGTTCCCAAGCGATAAAAAGTAAAGGTTTTGACTCCATTGGGAGTTTTTGTTTGATTATTTGAGAGATTAACTCTTTTTGTGTTTGCAGTTTGGCACTAGGCATCCCTATTACCGCCCTTTTCTCGTGCGATGGTGAGTGAATAAACACTCGACCTAAGAATAACCCGCTTAGCATGGAAGATACCGACCACCTCCTTTCGTTCCATGAACGATCTAGGCACACTAAAAGGATATTTTTAGCAGTTTTTAGAGGTGGCACATGCAAATTTACTTAGGATGGCAGGGTAATACCACATATAGGTAGGTATGGTGGACTCATCTGGAATAACTTTGGGTTCAAGGTTTTTGATGTTCATGCAGAATTCCCACTTAGTACAAGCGAAGGCTAGTAATTAGATTGAGAAGCGGCCAGCTAGAGAGCAACAACGATCATGATCATGCATTATGCATAAGTAACATTGGACACTAGCATGAGTAGGATATGATCACCGTGAACATAAATATCATAATGGGCTGAATCATGGATAATGAGTAGGATACGATCACCGTGAACATAAATCTCTAATTGTCACTGCAAACATGTTTAATCATAATGGGCTGAATCATGGATACTAGGTTAAACATATTTACACAAATAGAACGAGTCGAGTTCATACCAGTTTCTCTCTGCCACGGCCGGTTCATCGAATATCGTCATTATTGCCTTTCATTTGCACGACCGAACGATGTGAAAATAATAATAATATTGCAAGAGTGCCGTGGACTAAGCTGGATTCTGCAAACATTTTATTCAACAAGAGAAGACAAGGTAAAATGATCTCTTTATTAGTTCAACAATTATTCATATGAGAGCCACTTAACATTTTCATCGTGGTCTTCTCCTTGGTGCAACTCAAATAAAAGGAAAATAAATTCAGAGAAACACACTGAAATATTTTTGGAGTTTTTGGTTTTCTTGATCAACCAAATAAAAGCAAAAATGAGAAAAACAATTTACACGGGAAAGCTCCCAAACAAGCAAAAGAAGAACAAGGAAATATTTTTAGGTTTTTTTAATACTACAGCTAAGCATGCATAGAAAATAAACTAGCTACAACTTTTTTTGGTTTTTCTAAAGTTTTTCAAACACACAAGAAGAAGGCAAGAAAAAATGAAATTTAAGCATGGATGATACAATGAAAAAGTGTGAACACCGACAACTAGAATAAGTGGACATGAATGTAATGTGGTGGGAACACGTACTTCCCCAAGCTTAGGCTTTTGTCCTAACTTGCTGGTCAATCAGTGTTCTGGATAGTAGTTGGCGTGGTAGCTCACGGAGGCTCTCGGTGCGGATGCCTTGTCCTACCGTGCATCCTCCACTGCTACGTTGTGAGCTCGGGCCTCGCTCTCAAGAATAAAATATCTTCCTTCGTTGTGATAGTCAAAAAGAGCAGGCGCAGGCAAATATGTGTGCACAACAGATGTTTGGTTAAACAACAGATTATAAGTGAAATTATCAACCTTTCCCTTCAGAATCTTATGATCTTTTAGGGTGTCAAAATCTAAATACTACATGGGTAGAATAGGGTCAAAGGGCAAGGGTGAAACACTCAGCCCTCATGCTAAATGTGTGGCATATATTCCACCATAAAAATAGCCACTATTAGCGTTATGATGAAGCCTGCGTGCAACAATGGCTCCAAGGTTATCATTCCTTTCACTGGTGAGAGCGGTGTGTATGAGGCTCAAGTATGGTGCACAAAGTGTACTATAGTCTTGCTTGCCTACTGTCGTGGTTTTGTCACGGCAGATGTCCTAGGGAAAGGACTTAGTCGTGGAGCCATCACGACGGGTTAGCTTAAAGGGGTTAAAGCGGACAAGGGACACAAGGAATTATACTGATTCGACCCCTTACGATAAAGGTAAAAGCCTACTCCAGTTGTGCTGGAATTGCTAGGGTTTTCAATGACCATGGAGCGAATCCGCTTTGCCTCGCTCTCGAGTTATTGTTTGTTGTCCCTAAACCACCGCCGGGTCGTCCCTTTATATACACAGGTTGATGCCCGACGGTTTACAGAATCACAAGACCGGCTCATAAACATGCCCAGCTCGGTTTCTACCTTTCCTTGCCTTACAACATAAGTTACATATCATATGGCTGTTTATGTCTACGGGCTCTAATCCGTCTTCGGGCCCTGGGCCTTCATGTCAGATCTCCTTTATAAAGCGCCATACTTGTTGTCTTCATGGGCTTCAAATATGACTATCTCATTGTGGGCATAACCCGTCCCCTCATGGCTGGTTTATACTTAGTACTAATATCCCCAACATACGTCCCAGATTGATTTGAACTTGTTCGTGTCAATCTTCAACACATAGAAAAATTCCTCCTTCAACACCTTCGCATAAGTCTTGTAAACCGCCATGACATCATCTTCCAGGTTCGTAATAAACCGACATGACGTCACCTGTTATTAAAAATTGGATATATCTCACCTTCATTAATGAGCCTTTGACAATCGAGGCGACATCTCTGTCACATATCCAACTTTTGGGCTCCTCGATTTTCACGCCTGTCACTTATCCCTTCTCCTTACAAATAATACCGGGGGTCCTTTTCATTTTCCCCCTTTTCCTCCTTGCTTCTTCTTCCTCACGCTGACCTGACTCTCATGCGCAACCATCGTCGTCAAGCTCCGCCCTCGTCTTCATCTTCGGCCACTGCATCAATCTGATCGTTCCAGAGAAATGTAGCGCACCTCCTCTGCTTCAACCGCTTCTGTGAGTTCCTCTTCTTTTCCTCTGTAGATCCGCTAGGGTTCTCACGAGTTCATAGAAGCTTTCATGGTGTTCTTACCCTTGTTCTTCATTAGATCCTATATGATGAACTTCAAACTTGATCTTCTTCCATGAGGTAGCAATGACAGTCCTTATTTTCCCTATCAAACCATGCCTTTTGTGTATAAAAACCGATCTAGAACTTCTCAAACTGCTCAAGTACCAACTTTTAGGTCTAAATCCTTTTCTTTTCTTAACATGTGGTAGATCCAAAACTCCAATGTGAAACTGTGAAACTTGTTTTTCCTCACTTAGTCATCTTTTTTGCTTCAGATATGTACTTTCATTGTCTGCGTAGGCGATTTATCCTTCAAAAAATAATCTGCCATATACCATTAGTCCCCTTGTAAATCGCCAACCGCTTTATCATTTATAATAGCATCAACCTCCGGTTTAACAATCTTGCATGCTTGAATACCTTTTTCCTTAACCTGATATGCTTTATGCTTGTCTGTCATAAACCTTAAACTGGCATTTGATCTTTTTCTAGCTTTTCATTTGAAATGGCCAAACAATTTTATGCTTGTAACTGGGTCCCTTCCCAGGTTACTGAAGAGCAATTATATGGATGCGTCAGAACTAGCGCTTTACCAAAACAAGGCGAAATTCGCTGGCGAGTTCCTGGTCCAGAAAATCCTCCTAACCCCAAGGATGGTGAGGTGGTGGTATTTGTTGATCATATGAACCGTGGTTTTAAACCACCCGGATCCAAGTTTTTTTGTGATGTGCTTGCCAGCTTCCAGATCCACCCTCAAGATATTGGACCTAACTCTGTGTCCAATATTTGCCACTTTCAAGTGTTTTGTGAGGCCTACCTGCAAGAAGAGCCAATCGTTGAATTGTTTAGGGATTTTTTCTACTTGAACCGTCATACTAAATTTGTACACGGGCCCAACATTGAACTTGGTGGTGTTTCCATTCAGAAAAGGAAGGATGTCAGCTTTCCTCACGCCAAACTTCATAGCCATCCCAAAGACTGGAACCAGACTTGGTTTTACTGTAAGGATACTTCCCCTGATGATGAGAACCCTCTGCCGGGTTATCGCGCTCACCGGCTTACCAACATCCATCCATTTCCGCAACGGCTGACTGCCAAGGAACGGGCCACATATGCGCCACAACTCACCAAGCTCGGAGCTTTTATGGCTAATGGTTTGACATGAGTTGACTTTGCTCGTTGCTGGATATCTTGGAGCGTTCTAACATTCAGCCACCGCCCCGGTTTAATGTGTGAGTACACAGGGGACTCAAAAGATCATCAACGACATATTGATATTTAGCTAACAGAGGCTGAAGTCACTGAGTCTGTTAAGAAAATACTAAATGAATCGGAGGCTGTCTGCAGCAGGACCGGGTTAAGTCCCTTCTATACTTTGAATAAACCGCCAGCTGTAAGAATTGCCTCACTCCTGCTTTGTACTTGATATTCTTAACTGTGCAATATTTTATATCCTCTATCAATCTTTTAATAGGGCGGCGACTCATTTTGGGAGAAGAAACCTCAAGATAAATTGGACAAGACACTTCGCCCCAAAACCAAGGTTACTAAAAGACCTACCAAGAAGAAAAGTGATGAACCCTCTGAACCGAACGTTGATGATGACCCAGATAATCCGGACTCGGAGGTAGAACTTGACTCTCTTGGTTCATTTTTCATGCACCTCATTGACAATGATTATTATCAGCATGACGCTGAAGGAAGCCAAGCTGATGACACAGAGGTAATTATCCTTTTGGCCGGTTCAGACCCTCTGCCAACACAAAAAATCCGTCAAGTAATCCGAAAAGTAAGATTTTCTCACCCCCTAAATCACTTGGACCCACACTTTCTTTTGAAGAAGCATCAACACGAAGCTCACCACACAACTCGGCATAGCGGCCAAGTAGTCACTTCAGCCAGTTATCCGAACACTCGGGTTTGGAAGCGTCAATCTGAGGTCTCACCCACTTCTAATCCTTCTTATCCCAAGGCAGGTTATTTCCAACAACCCCTTAATCTGTCCGATTCAAATTATCAGGGAACGCCTCATTCATCATCTGGCTTGTCCACGGCCACACAGCTCCCTCCTCTTAAGATTGTTCCTGGGTAAATACTATAAACTTAATCTTTTGACGCTTTATACTTGCGTGTTATACTGACCTTTATATCTCTTCCTTTCAGGGCCAAGGCCAGACCCAGCAAGAAAGCTCGGGTAAATAAACCGTCTGATGACCATGTGGTTGTTGAACCGGAGAGAACTCTAGAACTGGAAGGAACAAATGATGAAACCATGTTTGATGATCCGCACCCTCAAGACCATCATTTTGTTGAACAAGTAGAAGTTGATGCAACAGGCCATGCTGATAAACCAGCAAGCCCGGTCCGAACTGATGATAAACCGTCAAGTCCAGCTAAGGCTGCTGATAAATCGTCAACTCTAGTAAAGGCTGTTGGTGACAAGGAAGATGATATTATAATTACTAGCGTTGGCCACACCACCCCTGGCAATCCTATTGCGTTATCAAAACATAGTGCCAAGGAGGAACTTTATGCTATGAGAAAAGGCAAGTGGAGCACAGACTTGTCAAGCTACGCCCACCTCAACGCTCAAGAACTTCATTCTGGTTTTTTAAACCGTCTGTACACAAACCGCGACTACGAAGCCGGTTTAGTGAATCTGAGGTAACTACATAACTGTTTCTCTCTTATGTCCAATTTCAAGTACCAACTCCAGTAGCCCCCAAGGGCCGATTTAAGATGTCAATCTAAACCGGGACTTTGCAATATCTCAACTCTACATGCTTATCCTCAAGGGCCGGTTGAGCCTTTTAAGATGAACCGGTACTTTAACATTGTAATCCTGTAACTTTCGCCTGTGTAGTCCCCAAGGGCCGGTTTACCTTTCCAATCTAAACCAGAACTTTTGACCAATGCTGCTTTGAGAAAATGTACATTAGCCCCCAAGTGCCAAGAATAATACTTTGTATTGTACTTGGGACTTGTAAAAAAATTCTGATAATCCAGCAAATAGGCATTAGCCCCCAAGTGTCAAGAATAATACTTGTATTGTGCTTGGGACTTGTTAAAAAAATTCTGATAATCAAGCAAATAGGCATTAGCCCCCAAGTGCCAAGTGTATAACTTGTTATGTGCTTGGGACTTCCAATATTCACTGCCACCTCATAATATGTCTTTCTCTTATAGGCTGAGCTGAGCAAAAAGGAAGCTCAAACCGCTAGCCTTCAAGAAAATATCAAATCCTAGCAAGCAGAAACCTCCAAAGCCAAAGAGGAACTGACCAGTGCCTTAGCAGCCATGGAAAAGCTGAAGGAAACTTTGAAGAAGGAACATGTGGATTGGGGCATAGAGAAAACCGCATTGCAAAAGAGAGCTGAAGATGCAGAAGCAGCCCTTAAACCTATGGTCGAAGAGCTGACCGGTTTAAAGCAGCAGATCAATGCCATGACCTTTGCTATTTTTGGTAAGTACCCTCACCTGAAGTTTCCAACATACATTATCTCATCAGTTACCGGTTTACTGATGCTCGCAATGACACAGGAACTCGCATTACCCATATGGGCTCTGACATGTGGATGAAGCTGAAGGTTGCCTATACTCTGATAGAGCAGTTATATTCCGGAGCCCAATGGGCCATTTGCACCGATTCTCATAACAAACCGCCTGCAACCTTGATAAAGGATACCATTGAGAAGATGTCAATGTTGCCTGCCTGGTTGGATGAACTAAAAAGATCAGCTGCAAGGTCAGGTGCGCTGACTGCGCTAATCCGGGCTAAGACATGGATACCAGATGTAGAGTCGTCAGATATAGGAGTGGCTACCCTGGCGTAAAGGAGGACGGTTTAGAGTTTAACAATGAAGATCTTCGAAGGTTGACAAGGGAAATGCGCCCCTTAGCGAGCAAATTGGCTGAAGAAACAAATCTCTCTCACTATCAGCCGGTTTATGATTCTGATCATAAAAGATATCCTGCGCCAACAAGTGATGTAGAGGATCTTATTCCGCCAATCTATAAGCACACCTATGCCCCTAATGTTGACCCCTCCAACCTTATAAGTGATGAAGCTGTGTTCCAAGCCTTAACTGGAATCGATTGGGCAACCATTGACTTCCAGCCACTCGGTAGAGAGGAGGAGGAGGATGCACCAGCGCAAGATGATCCACAGCCTTCAAGTCAGCCTAGTGATGAATCATGATCCGGGGGCCAGTTTACCCTTCTGCGTACTGCCACACTTGCTGAAAATAATTATTCTTTTTGGGCATTAAAGCACCTTGTAATAGGCTAGTTCAAAAAACTTGGTCTGCTATGCCATCATGCATATTTATGTTGCCTGATATTGTTAATCCATCCTGCTTTAGGATACATTATCTTCATAATACATAGCGGTGTTATGCAAACCGTTCCTGCATACAAGAAGTTTGAAAGTGTCCTAGTGGTTTACTGTTGGACGGGTCGTGATGCCCAAATATATAGTCGGGATTTATAACCAAGGCTGTACTTTGAAAATAATCAAATATGAAAGAGATAATACCTGTGATTTTAAATCACATTGTTGCACTACTAGGGAAAAGCCTAGCAGCAGCGCGGGTTTTAGGTATATGAGTAGCGCGGGTGCCCGCGGTACTGATACGGCGCTACAGCTAACTTGTAGTAGTAGCGCTGGTGCCACCCGCGCTACTACTACATTCGTTAGTAGTAGCGTGGGTCTGGACCATCGCTACTGCTAACTAATTAGGAATTAAAAACATAAATTCCAGCCATGGCTACTGCTGCTAGCTAGGCGTCATCGTCCTCTTCATCCATGGTCGATGCTGATCCTAGAGGGGATGAAGTTGTCCATGGTGATACACCTTTCCTTTGCTGCTGCTAAAGAAAAAGAGACAAGGATTAGAAGAGGAAGAGAGAGATAGAGAGGAGTAAGTGCATCAGCTCACCGGTGGCCGCCGGAGTTGGAGCTGAAACCCTAGATGACACCATGGATGGCGCTCTGCTCGATCTGGAAGATGGGGAGAGAGAGAGAAAGAGAG
>NC_041390.1:339801038-339818730 GCF_002162155.2 Triticum dicoccoides | reverse complement strand
AGAGAGAGAGAGAGAGATAGCGAGAGAGAGAGAGAGAGAGAGAGAGAGAGGGAGAGAGAGGAGTAGGAAGAACATCTCACCTGTGGTTGTGTCCATGGCGGATCTGGCCGCTGCCATGGATGGCGCTCTGCTGGATCTCCCTCTCCTTCCAACATTAGAGAAGGATGAGGAAGGAGGGGGAGGGGGCCGCGGTGGGTGTGGAGGTCCCCGGATTTGGGGGAGGCATGAGGTGCGAGGCCGGCGGTGGTGGTGGATGAGGAAGGGAATCGCGGGTGGGAGGGAGAAGCGGAATGGGAGAGCCTATGGAGAGAGGGGGGAGAGTGAGGGAGAGAGGAGGGATTCGACCAAGGATATGGAGACATCACCTACCTTGTACTTAGTAGTAGCGAGGGGTATAAACCCGCGCTACTACTATCAACTTAGTAGTAGCGCGGGTTCATTCCCCTCGCTACTACTATGGCATGTCCCCGGGGGCACGGTAGAGACTGCTTAGTAGTAGCGAGGGTTAAAAACCCATGCTACTACTATCAACTTAGTAGCAGCGAGGGGTAAAAACCACGCTACTAGTAAATAGCAACAGCGAGGGATATAAACCCGCGCTACTAGTAAGCGCCTGTCTATAAGCTTTCCCTAGTAGTGTTGGTTGACCAACTTTTGTATATTTAGGGCCATAACCCCAATCTTGGGTATTGATAACTCCTTCCCTGTTTTACCGGTTTATGATAAAGCCGTACGGGGTTATAATAAACACTGATGTATTCATATATAATGTTGGTGACTTGTAGTCAAAACCAGACCGGGTTAATCAACACCGAATTATAACTGATCATGTACTTGCAACTTATCGTTGAAAGCCGACCCGAGTCAAGAAACGCCGGATTATAACTGATCATCTACTTACAACATATCATTGAAAACCAAGCCGGATCAATAAACGCCGGTTTATCATAAGATGTTATAAACCTCATCAAAGGAGAAAGAACTTTGGCAACTAAAAATATAAGAAGAATATGCGAGGCTTTTCATGGGCTGTTAGGCCCAAATCAAGGCTTTTCATGGGCTGCCAGGCCACTGAGTTAAACCATTTTACAAAGCCATTTAAGATGGACCTCACATTAAGCAATCGTCATTTTAACTTTAACAAGTTCAGGGTCTATGAGATTGACTTGTCAAACGTTTGGCGGGTCATACCAGGATTACCTGGATGGAGTGGCTTACTTAAAAAGGCAGGATAACCCGGGGTTTTAGGTGAATACACCTGGCTTCCAAACCTGGCTTGATAGCCTATTACAAGGGTGTAGACTTCTTTGTTCCTCCTTGAAAAGTTGTGCTTCTGCAAAGAGTTGTGCTTCTGCAAAGAGCCCCCAAGCAATATTTTGAGTTATGCTCAGTGGGTGCCTATGTTTGAGTTGTGCTTCTGCAACACTCTCTTTGGCCCCACGTAATTTCATTTTGGCTTTAAGTCAATCAGGAGGTGTAGCTATGCTTCAAATATAACCAAGCCCCCAAGTGATTTCCCTGGTGGTATTATGCCGATCAAGAGGTGTGGCCATGGTTCGAATACAACCAAGCCCCAAGTGACCTTTTGTATATATATGGCTTATAAGCCGCACAAATGGGAAATAGAACTCCGCTTTATAAACAGAAGCCCCTATATAACCACACATGATGTAATAAAAACAACAGAGACCCCGCTTTATCTGAGGCTCCGGTTTATTATATTGATCATAATATATACATTGTCATAATTATGTACACAAGAAGATCCAGTGGATCAAGTATAGTCAGGCCGAAGATGAGCTATATTCCACGGTCGTGGGGTCTCCTCCTCCGATTTACGTGAGTCTTTGTGCTCTCAAACATCGATAAAGTAGTATGATCCGTTGTGCAGATTTACGTGGGGACAACTTGTGCATATCAGTCTAATCCTGGATGAGCCAGAGCACCAGATCGCCTTCTTGAAAAGTTCTGGTTTTAACCCGGCGGCTGTGATAACGACGCAGATCTTGCTGGTAAATCGCCAAACGTGCCGATGCGAGATCACGCTCCTCATCTAACAGGTCCAGTGAATCCTGACGTGCTTTCTCATTATCAGCTTCAACATAAGTCGTCACACGGGGCGAGTCATGATGGATGTCACTAGGGAGAACCGCCTCTGCTCTGTAAACCATGAAGAAAGGTGTGTAACCCATACATCTGTTCGGTGTGGTATTGATACTCCATAACACAGAAGGTAACTCCTTCACCCAACAACCCAGCGTCCGCTTTAAAGGAACCATAAGTCGGGGCTTGATGCCTCTCAAAATCTCTTGATTGGCTCTCTCTGCTTGACCATTAGATTGGGGGTGAGCCACTAATGACACGTGAAGCCGGATGTGCTCACGTTGACAAAATTCTTCCATAGTACCTTTGGACAGATTAGTACCATTATTGGTTATGATGTTGTGTGGAAAACCAAAACGGAAGATCACCTTTTTGATGAATTGAACCACTGTAGCTGCATCACACTTACTGATTGGCTCTGCCTCGACCCACTTGGTGAACTTATCAACTGCCACCAAAAGTGGGTCTTCTTATCCTTGGATCTCTTAAAGGGCCCAACCATATCCAGCCCCGAAGTTGCAAACGACCAAGTGATTGGAATCATCCTTAATTCTTGAGCCGGAGCATGAGCACGACATGCAAATTTCTGACAACCATCACACCGCTTTACTAAATCCTCAGCATCAGCATGATCCGTTAACCAATAGAAGCCGTGCCGAAAAGCCTTAGCCACCAAGTATTTTGAACCAGCGTGGTGACCACAATCTCCTTCGTGGATCTCACGCAAAAATCTCACAGCCTTCCTGAGGAGATGCACAACGCTAAAACGCCCCTGTTACACTGCAATGATGCAAGTCCCCATTGATAATGGTCATTGACTTGGATCGCTAGATTATCTGCCGGGACAAAGTTTCATCCTCCGGTAACTCGCCCCAGTTCATATACGCCAAGTATGGGACCGTCCAATCCGGGATAACATGAAGAGCTGCCACCAACTGAGCCTCCGGGTCAGGAATAGCCAAATCCTCCTCCGTAGGTAACTTGACCGACGGATTATGTAGCACATCCAGAAAGACATTGGGCGGCACCGGTTTACGTTGAGAGCCTAAGCGACTTAAAGCATCCACCGCTTAATTCTTTCGCCAGTCTATATGGTCAACCTAATAACCCTTGAAATGACCCACCACTATGTCTACCTCTTGTCGATACACCGCCATGAGTGGATCCTTGGAATCCCAAGTGCCAGACACCTGTTGAGCTACCAGGTCCGAGTCACCAAAGCACTTAACCCGGCTTAAATTCATCTCCTTAGCCATCCGAAGACCATGGAGCAAGGCCTCATATTCAGCTGCATTGTTAGTGCAAGGGAACATTAAACGGAGAACATAACAAAACTTATCACCTCGTAGGGAAGTTAATATGACTCCAGCCCCCGAGCCCTCCAATTGTTTGGACCCATCAAAATGAATAGTCCAATAAGTGTTATCTGGCTTTTCCTCCGGTGACTGCAACTCTGTCTAGTCATTGATCAAGTCCACCAGTGCTTGGGATTTGATTGTTGTGCGAGGCATATATTTTAACCCGTGAGGTCCAAGCTCAATATCCCACTGGGCAACCCGGCTAGTTGCTTCCCTGTTTTGGATGATATCCCCCAAGGGGGCAGAACTGACCACAGTGATAGGATGGCCCTGAAAATAGTGCTTGAGCTTCCGGCTTGCCATAAAAACTCCATACACCAGTTTCTGGCAATATGGGTACCTCTACTTGGACTCAATAAGCACCTCACTAATATAATAAACCGGCCATTGAACCGGACACTCCTTTCCGGCCTCCTTGCACTCCACAACAACAACCACACTAACAGCTCGGGCATTAGCAACCACATATAACAATAAGAGCTCTTTGTCAACAGGAGCAGGAAGGATAGGCGGCTCAGCTAGCTGCCGCTTTAAACTCTCAAAGGCCTCATTAGCAACATCACTCTAGACGAAATGGTCTGTCTTCATCATCTGATGCAAAGGGATTGCCTTTTCTCCCAAATGGCTGATAAACCGGCTCAATGCTGCAATACGACCCGCCAGACGCTGAACATCGTTAATGCATGCCGGTTTATCCCGGGACGTAATAGCCTTGATCTTCTCCGGATTAGCTTCAATGCCCCTGTTAGACACCAGAAAACCTAAGAGCTTGCCCGCCGGTACACCAAAGACACATTTGGCTGGATTAAGCATCATCTTATAAACTCGGAGGTTATCAAAAGTCTCCTTCAAGTCATCTATCAATGTTTCCTCCTCTCTGGACTTTACCACAATATCATCCACATAAGCATGAACAGTGCGCCCAATCTTATTATGAAGAAAATTCTACACATAGCGCTGATAAGTCGCTTCGGCACTCTTGTGACACTCCAAAAATTTTATTTGGTTTTTATCAAAAACTTTGTGGTTTTGAGGAGAGAGAGCTTTTTTTTAAATCTTTCTTTTTCAGAAAAAAACCTTCCTCTTAAAAACCTCCTTTTTGCCTTGGCAGGGTTTTTAATTCTTTCAAACTTTGGTGGTTGATCTTTTGCAAACTTTTTCTCTGTTAGTTCCCTCTAAAGATGTAATCTTTTTGGGAGTTTTAATTTGTTTTTATTTTTAAGAGAAGCTCTATGAAAATTTGGGATTTTCTTATCTTTGAAGCCACCCTTGGCTTTGTATTTTTTGCCCATGAGATAAAACCCCTCCAAAACCTCCCCTCCCCCTTGTGATCAACCTAATTTCTCTGTCCCAACTAATCCAAACTGGTTTTGTATTTTATTCTAATTATTTTCCCCCTCAATTCAATTCTGAAAATTATTTGGAGCCTGAGGGATTTTCAAAGCAAGTACACTTTTTCATTTGAGTTTTGACCTCAAACCAATTCTCCTGGATTGTCCTTTGAACCCACAACCCAGAACCATCTTGATCCACTCCTCCTCTTTTCAAATTTTTCAAAATACAGTCTCTGCAAGTTTGGACCAGATTTGCCAAATTTGGTGAAATTCATATCCACACTGCTCCAAAAATTCCACCAAAAATCATGCAGCCTACTTGAGCAAGGAGAAGCCACTCCACCAAAAATAAGCTCAAGGAAAAATCACCAGAGGCCAATTTCATTTGGTCGAACACCTTGTGGGCACTATTACTGTTCTAAGTTCAGAAAATTCAGTTTCAGTGTCATCTTCAGTCCGTCAGTTTCAGTCACGCGGCCACAGTGCCCTTGGCACATTCCTCGCCGCCTCTTCCTCTTGTCCGAAACTTCACACGCGTGCGTGGAGCCTTCCTGGCGTCGGTAGCGCGCTGGCTCGCCCTCGCCGGCGTCTTCTGCGGCGTCGGGACCTCCCGTGGCGGCCGACAGGAGGCACACCACGGCAGAACGCCGTTCCGCGCCGCCCATCGCTCCCTGGCTCTCCGCGTGGCCTCATGCACGCCAGCGCACGCCCGTAGCACAGCCACCGTGGCCGGCAAGCACGGAACGCGCTCTCCGCCGCCGACGGGCCCGCGCCATCACCGTTCCGTCGAGCTCGCCCTTAACACCCAAACCTCGGCCAGTTTAACACCAAAACGGACCCATTGAACCTCCGTGATGACGCTCGACCCCCTAACCACCCCGACCGAGCACTGCGCCACCGTAATCACTCGCCGGTGATCCTCGTTCACGGCAACCGCCTCGGACCGCCTATATAAAAGGGTCCCGAGCTCACTCTCGTGCACGCAGCACCCCCACTACTCACCAACACCCCGCCAGGACACTAGGGGGACCTCGAGGAGGTCTCCTCACCCAGCTCCGGCCGCCTCGCCCCGCCTCGGCCTCCAGCCCGATTCGTTCTGGTGAGGCCATCTCCGGCGCTCAAACCCCGTTCGTTACCCTCTCTAGCTGCCAGGAGCATAACCCCCTCTTCAATTTAACCTTTGCAGCCCTCTCCGACGAGCCCCTCGACCACCCGAGCCGCCGTCCGCCGGAGCAAAGCTCGCCGTCGACGTGGTGCTCGCCGACCGACTCCACCACCATCAACTGACGCGGAAGGGTACCCTGAGCACGGAGGTACTCTCCGATCTCTCTGCCTCGCCGTGGATCGCCGCCGGCGACCACCGCGGCTCCCGGGCGCCGGCGAACTCTGCCGCCCCGTTTGAACATTTGAACCTGACGGGTGGGACCCCACCGTCAGCCTCTCTGCTCTCTCTTCGAATCGTTTTCTGGAAGCGCCTTCGGGCAGAATGCATTTTCTCTTCGGGCTGGCGTAGTCGCTACCGAAGCGTTTTCTGTTTTTATAAACTAGCCCCTGGAATTCTTCTGTTTCATTACAGATTAGTCCCTGGACAAAAACCCTTATAACTTTTAATCAGAAGAGTATTTTTGATTGATTCTTTTTCTGTTCTCTTTAAATTTTTGTCTAGTTTTTTATCAGATTTATTTGAAAAATATTTGGTTTACCTTCTGTGCACTCCGTGTATTTACGTTAGTGCATATATTTTCTTTAAACCGTAGATACCGAAGGAGGTGACGGAGCCGCGAACTGCACCGAGCTAGGCTCCGACTACTCTGAACCAGCCAAGCATGTTTGAACTTTTGATATGATGAGTGTCTTGGCATGTTCTGCATTTAGTTAGTTTCATGGCATGTCGGTGAGCATACCGATGAACGTTATTTTATGTGATAATGAGGTAAGTGAGTTCGATGATCCATACGTGGATGAATGTGAATATGAATGGCCATGTGTTGGCATGAGGATGGGTACGGTGGCAGTGTTGTAGCATGCCAGTCGTACGCCAGACCATGTGACTTCAGTGTCAAACCATATCGGTCCAGTACCTATCATTTCCTCCCTTGTACTACCACATGTTTTCCGCAAGGAATATGGTTTAGTAAGTTGCAAACCGCTTTCATGGTACACACCAAAGAGGAGAGGCCGTGATGATGGTTCCATGGCCCTGGATTAAAGCCAGTCATCCGGTCAGGGGGCATGGGTGTTTCCGGTTAGGACCGAGAGGGGGGCACCCCTTAGAGCGCGCGTATATAAATTTGATCCCATGCTATTCGAGATTGTGATCTCCCCGTCTCAAAAGTTTTTCTTGGACGATGACTAGGGTGATTCCTAGCATCGAGAGGTAGGATGGGTGTGTACCGGTTAGCTGTGTTTTCTTCCGAAATACCGTAAACGGAACTAGTCCTTCGTGACTACGGAAATCCGTTGGCTGTGGGAAAAATTTTGTACAAACTCCGCAGAGTCATATATTCCTCCAAATCATCTATTCCATGTCAAGTTTCGTTCCATCTTATCCTAATCAATTGTCAGCTTTGGTGACAGAGACTCCGGTGAATCGCATGAATGCTAAGTCCGGTTGAATGATTATCCCTGTGGATGGACTAACCCGTTTATTCTCATGGATTGAATGTTTATTATGAGTATTATTTACTGGTGAATTTTAAAGCCCTTTCTGCGATGTCGCTCAGACGTCCGACTGTGGCATTTATTTTAAAGCTCTTTCTGCGATGTCGCTCAGACGTCCGACTGTGGCATTTCTTTTAAAGCCCTTTCTGCGATGTCGCTCAGACGTCCGACTGTGGCATTTCTTTTAAAGCCCTTTCTGCGATGTCGCTCAGACGTCCGACTGTGGCATTTCTTTTAAAGCCCTTTCTGCGATGTCGCTCAGACGTCCGACTGTGGCATTTCTTTTAAAGCCCTTTCTGCGATGTCGTTCAGACGTCCGACTGTGGCATTTCTTTTAAAGCCCTTTCTGCGATGTCGCTCAGACGTCCGACTGTGGCATTTCTTTTAAAGCCCTTTCTGCGATGTTGCTCAGACGTTCGACTGTGGCATTTCTTCTAAAGCCCTTTCTGCGATGTCGCTCAGACGTCCGACCGTGGCATTTCTTTTAAAGCCCTTTATGTGGTGTCGCTAAGATGCCCGACTGTGGCATCATTTCCTTATTTTTATTTGTTCACCTTTCAAGGCGTCGCTTCAGACACCCGATCGGTCCTTCTTTATGCTCTGTGGGATTTCAGGCGGACTGCCGCCGTTTCCCTTTTTACTTACCCGTTATGCCAATTTTATTTATTGTGCATTAAGGAATTAATCATGTTGCATCCATGCATGCATTTGTTATATCTTACGTCCGAACTGTCTTGCGAGTACTTTCAAAGTACTCACTGGCTTGTTGATTTGGCCAGATGCTGACGAAGGCGATCTCATGGATGAAGAGTTCGATGGCGAGTCCGACACTTAGAGGAGTCCCAGTCAGTCTCGTGCGACCCTGGATTTGGCCACTGTTTTATATCCGCTTCCGCTACCAAATAAATTTATCGAGCCTCACCTCGACGTTCGATGAAATGATATTCATACAGTCTTGTATTTCCCTTCCCGCTGTGTTTTTCCACCACCAGCCTATCCTTGAGTCAGTAGTATGTCTCCACACCACTGTGTTCTGTCCGCCATTATGTATGATTATTGGCGTGCTTGTAATAATTTGGTTAAGCAGCCACAGTTCAACCCTCTAATATTTTTTTATGCTACTGGCTTATTGTATCAAGAAATTGTCTACCAGTGAGGAGGATTTCTCTCATACTGGACTCAAAAGACTGGTTTATCAATAAATATTTTTATTGGAAAACCGGTCGTGACAAGCTTGGTACCAGAGCCAGGCTGACTGTAGGAAGCCACTAGGTGCGATCGCTAATTAGTTATTAGCATGACAGAGCTATTTTATGTTTTTTGCAATTGTAGTCATTTTCTGTCAGTCAGCATAAATTTATGATCTGACCCTGCAGAATTTTGCCTACTTTTGTAGATGGCCGACATCAGCTGCGAGTCTCAAACCTTCGCCAACGTGCCCGATGGGTTCGTCAAGCTTCTTTCTTCCATCGTTCAGGTCGTGATGGGGCCATCCGTGCGCCCAGTCTTCACACTCTACCAACACCGAGTCAACGACAGCCTGACCATGCACCAGGCCGCGGTGCAGTTCAGGGGAGGGCGTGGTGAGTTACGCCGCTTCCGGTTCGTGGGAAGAGCCATGCCTACGGAGAGGCATGCTATGCAGATGGCAGCCCGCGAGGCGATAGCTCGTCTCAGGGATGTCCTTCCTGTGATGAAGGCTCGTCGTTACCGTTATCTTCCGTGCCATGTGCCTTACACCTGTCACTACGCATACTCCTGCCGCAGAGGAGAACGAGACGAGGCTTTTGAGATGCTCATTGAGTATCTCCGGGCCCTGGAGGCAGCCTTCGACAACCTGGTGGACGACTTCATAGCTACCCGCATGGACTCAGTCCATGGCTGTGCTGCCAACAGGAGGGAGCTCCTACCCATCGCTCCGCCACCGACTTTTTTCTCGTCATCAGCATCTTTTACGCCTACTCGTCGCCTGCCTTCTACCGAAAAATTTAACCAAGTCATTGCACCCACTCCAGCGCGCACTACACCAACCTTCGCGCCCACTCCTATACGTGTTGCTCCGCCCCTGGCAACCGCTCCGTCCGCTCTGCGCAACACTACACGTATGGAGCCCATTAGCGAGGAGGAAGTCGAGTCCCCAACCTCGCTACGCCTCGCCCTCGGCAGGGCAAAGGAGATCGTCAACATCTCTGCCTGAGTGCGCTTAGCTGCCGTGTACTGTACCACTTTGTAAGATATGTGCATAGGTTGTGAGGAGTAGCCTGTTTGCGCATCATGTAGGATCTATAGAAGTGCACTAGCCTTAATAACATGTCGGGATTATGTACGCATATCCTGAGTGATGTACTGTATAATTACCGCCCGCATGTAAGATATGTAATGAGCAGTCCTTCTCCGTGCGCAAGTCGATTTGTTTTTTCTTAAGTAAGCTTGGGCATTTATTTATATCTGCCAGCTTATTGCATTTATGGTTTTATTTTGCGACTCTTTTCGCTTTTCTTAAGAGTTTTACAAAAAAATTTCCCAGAGTGAAAAATGTCTCGTCCTTGGACACGTTCCATGCCAACTCCACCAGAGGAAATTTTTGATACTCAACCCAACAATGAGTTCACTCAGGGACAGTCAAGCCAACAAGGCAGTGAATCGGCACTTTCACAAATGTGCCGCCTTTATGAACAGAGTCAGCAACAACATCGCGAGATGATGAACCAAGTCATCAACATGGGGAATCATCATGGACAGTATCAGCAACATTCCAAGTTATCTGAGCTACAGAAGACACGTCCTCAAACATTTTCTCACACTGACAAGCCTCTTGAGGCCGAGGACTGGCTTCGAGATATGGAGAGGAAATTAATTATTGCAAAGTGTTCAGATCTCGAGAAAGTACTATATGCTCCACACTATCTCACAGGAGCAGCCGCATCGTGGTGGGAGAACTTTCTGCACATGCATCCCAACGAAAATGACATAACTTGGGATGATTTCAAGGAAGGTTTCCGTGGTGCACATATTCCTAAGAGCATTATGAAAATCAAGAAGAGAGAATTCGATGACCTCAAACAAAGGAACATGACAGTGTCAGATTACAATAGTCAATTTACCCTATTATCCCGCTACGCCAATGAGGAGCGTATGACTGAAATCAAGAAGATGGAGAAATTCCTTGACGGTCTGGCGCCCGCGCTTAAATGCCAACTGGTCGTGCACACTTTTCCTGATTTTAAAACGCTGGTGGACAAGGCCATTACTCTGGAAAATGAGAGACGCAGTCTGGAAGATATCCGCAAGCGAAAAAGGGACCACTCTAATCACACTCGCAATCACCGAAGCAAGATAGATTTTAAAAAGGGTGGGACACCCAAATTCTCATCCAATGTCTCACGCCCAATCAAGAATTTTCATGCAAGGGACAAGGAATTCACCTATCGCCCCGGCGTTACTTGTTACGCTTGTGGAGAAGAAGGGCATTATGCCAAATAGTGCCCCAAGCCAAGGAACTCAACCCCAAAGCCGAACAACGGCGGCAATAATTCAGCGCCCAAGCGAAACAATTTCAATCCCAACAATAACCACAGGAAGGGTCATCTAAACCACGTAACCAAAGAGGAGGCACAAAATGCTCCGGATATCGTACTCGGTACGTTTCCTGTCAACACAATACCTGCAATGGTTTTGTTTGATTCTGGAGCTTCTCACTCTTTCATCTCGAAAAGTTTTGCTTTGCAAAATAATTTTTCGATGCTTCCTTTGGAGAAATCCATAATAATCAAGTCCCCCGGGATTCAGCAAGTTTCTCAGAATTACTGTCAGAATGTGGTCATTGAGTTTGAATGATTGGAGTTTTACGCAAATCTTATTGTATTGGAAAATAAAGGACTGGATGTCATCCTAGGGATGGATTGGCTAACCACCAATAAAGGTTTTATCGACTGTTTCAACAGGACCGTGATTCTCACACACCACCAAGGGAAGACAATAAGAGTATCAGCCAAGGAAGGAAAAAGACCCCGGCAACCGAGATTAAATAAGGTGGACATTTCTGAGCTAAACAAGGTTCCAGTAGTGTGTGAATTTCCAGATGTATTCCCTGAAGAGCTGCCAGGCATGCCACCAGACCGAGAAATAGAATTCCGCATTGAGCTAGCACCAGGAACCACCCCCATATACAAGAAACCATACAGAATGGCACCATCCGAGTTGATCGAATTGAAGAAGCAAATAAAGGAATTACTGGATAAAGGATACATTCGGGCCAGCTCCTCACCTTGGGGATCACCAATTTTATTTCCCAAGAAGAAGGATGGAACGCTGAGATTGTGTATCGACTATCGAGCACTTAACATGGTCACAGTCAAAAACAAATACCCGATGCCAAGGATAAACGATTTGTTTGATCAACTTGCTCAGGCCAAGGTATTCTCAAAAATTGACTTAAGGTCAGGATACCATCAATTGAAGGTACGAACGGAAGATATCCCCAAAACAGCCTTCACCTCCAGATATGGACTGTACGAGTTCATAGTGATGCCATTTGGATTAACTAATGCCCCGGCATATTTTGTTCACCTCATGAACAAAGTATTTATGAAGTTTATGGACAAATTCGTCGTAGTATTCATCGACGATATTCTGGTATACTCCAAAACACCAGAAGAGCACGCAGAACATCTCAGGATTGTACTAGGAGAGCTAAGGAAACACCAATTGTATGCCAAGTTCAGCAAGTGCGAATTTTGGCTAAGACAAGTAGGTTTTCTAGGCCACGTGCTTACTCAAGACGGTATAGCAGTGGACCCAGAGAAAGTCAAGGCCGTACTTGACTGGAAGTCACCAGCCAGCGTAACGGACATACGAAGTTTCTTGGGAATGGCAGGATATTACCGCAGATTTATTGAAGGATTTTCCACCATATCCAAGCCTATGACACAGTTACTCAAGAAAGATAAGAAGTTTGAATGGACAGAAGCCTGCGAGAAAAGTTTCCAAGAGCTAAAGCGGAAATTAACAGCAGCACCGGTATTAATTGTACCCGATATACACAAGAATTTTGAAGTATTTTGTGACGCATCCAGAAAGGGTCTCGGATGCGTGTTGATGCAAGAAGGCAAGGTTGTCGCCTACGCTTCAAGGCAACTTCGCAAACACGAGGAAAATTATCCCACTCATGATTTAGAAATGGCAGCAGTTATTCATGCACTCAAGGAATGGAGGCATTTTCTACTTGGGAATCGATGTGAGATATATACGGATCACAAAAGCCTCAAATACATTTTTACGCAGCCAGAACTAAATTTACGGCAACGCCGCTGGTTGGAATTGGTAAAGGATTATGATGTTGGTATCCATTACCATCCAGGGAAAGCAAACGTAGTGGCCGATGCCCTGAGTCGGAACCCCAGCTCCAACGGGAACTATCTGCACAGCTTGAGGCCCGAATTCCATCAAGAATTTGTCAAGCTCAACTTGATAATGGTAGCAGAAGGCACCATATCAAACTTGGAAATACAACCACACCTTGTGGAGAAAATTAAAGAGGCTCAGTCCGGTTACCCCAGCATTGAAGGAATTAAAAGGAAGTTGAGTATGGGCAAGGCCTCGGAATTTGTCATAGACAATGAAGGAATATTATGGTACGAAGAAAGGCTATGCGTGCCAAACATAGAAGACCTTAAACGGCAAGTTTTAACTGAAGCACACACCACTCCATATTCGATCCACCCTGGAGGAACCAAAATGTATAAGGATATTCAGGAAAGATTTTGGTGGCACGGTATGAAGAGGGACATAGCCGCTTTCATTGCATGTTGCGACTCATGTCAACGCATAAAAGCCGAACATCAGAGACCAGCCGGACTACTGCAACCTAACAAAATACCTGAGTGGAAATGGGATGAAATAGGGATGGATTTTATTGTCGGATTACCTCGATCACGACACGGGAATGATGCCATATGGGTCATCACTGACAGGTTGACCAAAGTAGCACACTTTATTCCAGTGAAGACAACCTACACCACTCAGAGGCTTGCCAGGATTTATCTTTCCCGCATAGTCTGTCTGCACGGTGTCCCGAAGACTATAATTTCCGACAGAGGCACTCAGTTCGTCTCAAGATTTTGGGAGCATTTACAACAGGCTCTGGGAACCCAACTAGCCTTCAGTACCGCATACCATCCACAGACTGATGGACAAACAAAACGCGTAAACCAGGTTTTAGAAGACATGCTGAGAGCATGTGTCCTCACCTATGGAACCAGTTGGGAGGACAGCCTGCCATATGCCGAGTTCGCATACAACAACAGTTACCAGGCCAGCCTGCAAATGGCTCCTTTCGAAGCCCTATACGGAAGGAGATGTCGTACCCCGTTAAATTGGTCAGAGACCGGAGACAGCCGCATCTTCGGACCAGATATGCTCAGAGAAGCCGAGGAAAAAGTCAAGCTAATCAGGGACCGACATAAGACCGCTCAAAGTCGATAGAAAAGTTATTATGATCAGAAACATCGTAGGGTCAGCTTCGAACCCGGTGAATTCGTATACTTGAGAGTATCCCCGATGAGAGGATTGCAACGGTTTAAGATTAAAGGAAAATTAGCACCAAGATTCATTGGACCATTTTGCATAGTGGCACGAAGAGGCACTGTAGCCTACCAACTAGACTTACCCGAAGACTTGTCCGACATTCACGACGTATTCCACGTCTCTCAATTAAGGAAGTGCGTAAGCAACCCCGAGAAACAATTATCTCATGAGAGCATTGACGTACAGCCAGACCTCACTTATCGAGAACATCCCATAAGAATATTAGAGGAGTCTGAAAGGAGGACCCGACAGAAAACCATCAAGTTTTTCAAAGTCCAGTGGAGCAATCACACCGACAGTGAGGCAACTTGGGAAAGCGAGGATTTTCTTCGGACAGAGCATCCACACTTATTTAAGGATCAGCTGAAATCTCGGGGACGAGATTTTTCCTAAGGGGGTAGGTGTTGTGACACTCCAAAATTTTTATTTGGTTTTTATCAAAAACTTTGTGGTTTTGAGGAGAGAGAGCTTTTTTTTTAAATCTTTCTTTTTCAGAAAAAAACCTTCCTCTTAAAAACCTCCTTTTTGCCTTGGCAGGGTTTTTAATTCTTTCAAACTTTGGTGGTTGATCTTTTGCAAACTTTTTCTCTGTTAGTTCCCTCTAAAGATGTAATCTTTTTGGGAGTTTTAATTTGTTTTTATTTTTAAGAGAAGCTCTATGAAAATTTGGGATTTTCTTATCTTTGAAGCCACCCTTGGCTTTGTATTTTTTGCCCATGAGATAAAACCCCTCCAAAACCTCCCCTCCCCCTTGTGATCAACCTAAATTCTCTGTCCCAACTAATCCAAACTGGTTTTGGATTTTATTCTAATTATTTTCCCCCTCAATTCAATTCTGAAAATTATTTGGAGCCTGAGGGATTTTCAAAGCAAGTACACTTTTTCATTTGAGTTTTGACCTCAAACCAATTCTCCTGGATTGTCCTTTGAACCCACAACCCAGAACCATCTTGATCCACTCCTCCTCTTTTCAAATTTTTCAAAATACAGTCTCTGCAAGTTTGGACCAGATTTGCCAAATTTGGTGAAATTCATATCCACACTGCTCCAAAAATTCCACCAAAAATCATGCAACCTACTTGAGCAAGGAGAAGCCACTCCACCAAAAATCAGCTGAAGGAAAAATCATCAGAGGCCAATTTCATTTGGTCGAACACCTTGTGGGCACTGTTACTGTTCTATGTTCAGAAAATTCAGTTTCAGTGTCATCTTCAGTCCGTCAGTTGCAGTCACGCGGCCACAGTGCCCTTGGCATGTTCCTCGCCGCCTCTTCCTCTTGTCCGAAGCTTCACACGTGTGCGTGGAGCCTTCCTGGCGTCGGTAGCGCGCTGGCTCGCCCTCGCCGGCGTCTTCTGCGGCGTCGGGACCTCCCGTGGCGGCCGACAGGAGGCACACCACAGCAGAACGCCGTTCCGCGCCGCCCATCGCTCCCTGGCTCTCCGCGTGGCCTCATGCACGCCAGCGCACGCCCGTAGCACAGCCACCGTGGCCGGCAAGCACGGAACGCGCTCTCCGCCGCCGACGGGCCCGCGCCATCACCGTTCCGTCGAGCTCGCCCTTAACACCCAAACCCCGGCCAGTTTAACACCAAAACGGACCCATTGAACCTCCGTGATGACGCTCGACCCCCTAACCACCCCGACCGAGCACTGCGCCACCGTAATCACTCGCCGGTGATCCTCGTTCACGGCAACCGCCTCGGACCGCCTATATAAAAGGGTCCCGAGCTCACTCTCGTGCACGCAGCACCCCCACTACTCACCAACACCCCGCCAGGCCACTAGGGGGACCTCGAGGAGGTCTCCTCCCCCAGCTCCGGTCGCCTCGCCCCGCCTCGGCCTCCAGCCCGATTCGTTTCGGTGAGGCCATCTCCGGCGCTCAAACCCCGTTCGTTACCCTCTCTAGCTGCCAGGAGCATAACCCCCTCTTCAATTTAACCTTTGCAGCCCTCTCCGACGAGCCCCTCGACCACCCGAGCCGCCGTCCGCCGGAGCAAAGCTCGCCGTCGACGTGGTGCTCGCCGACCGACTCCACCACCATCAACTGACGCGGAAGGGTACCCTGAGCATGGAGGTACTCTCCGATCTCTCTGCCTCGCCGTGGATCGCCGCCGGCGACCATCGCGGCTCTCGGGCGCCGGCGAACTCTGCCGCCCCGTTTGAACATTTGAACCTGACGGGTGGGACCCCACCGTCAGCCTCTCTGCTCTCTCTTTGAATCGTTTTCTGGAAGCGCCTTCGGGCAGAATGCGTTTTCTCTTCGGGCTGGCGTAGTCGCTACCGAAGCGTTTTCTGTTTTTATAAACTAGCCCCTGGAATTCTTCTGTTTCATTACAGATTAGTCCCTGGACAAAAACCCTTATAACTTTTAATTAGAAGAGTATTTTTGATTGATTCTTTTTCTGTTCTCTTTAAAATTTTGTCTATTTTTTATCAGATTTATTTGAAAAATATTTGGTTTACCTTATGTGCACTCCGTGGTATTTACGTTAGCGCATATATTTTCTTTAAACCGTAGATACCGAAGGAGGTGACGGAGCCGCGAACTGCACCGAGCTAGGCTCCGACTACTCTGAACCAGGCAAGCATGTTTGAACTTTTGATATGATGAGTGTCTTGGCATGTTCTGCATTTAGTTAGTTTCATGGCATGTCGGTGAGCATACCGATGAATGTTATTTTATGTGATAATGAGGTAAGTGAGTTCGATGATCCATACGTGGATGAATGTGAATATGAATGGCCATGTGTTGGCATGAGGATGGGTACGGTGGCAGTGTTGTAGCATGCCAGTCGTACGCCAGACCATGTGACTTCAGTGTCAAACCATATCGGTCCAGTACCTATCATTTCCTCCCTTGTACTACCACATGTTTTCCACAAGGAATATGGTTTAGTAAGTTGCAAACCGCTTTCATGGTACACACCAAAGAGGAGAGGCCGTGATGATGGTTCCATGGCCCTGGATTAAAGCCAGTCATCCGGTCAGGGGGCATGGGTGTTTCCGGTTGGGACCGAGAGGGGGGCACCCCTTAGAGCGCGCGTATATAAATTTGATCCCATGCTATTCGAGATTGTGATCTCCCCGTCTCAAAAGTTTTTCTTGGACGATGACTAGGGTGATTCCTAGCATCGAGAGGTAGGATGGGTGTGTACCGGTTAGCTGTGTTTTCTTCCTTACACCGTAAACAGAACTAGTCCTTCGTGACTACGGAAATTCGTTGGCTGTGGGAAAAATTTTGTACAAACTCTGCAGAGTCATATATTCCTCCAAATCATCTATTCCATGTCAAGTTTCGTTCTATCTTATCCTAATCAATTGTCAGCTTTGGTGACAGAGACTCCGGTGAATCGCATGAATGCTAAGTCCGGTTGAATGATTATCCCTGTGGATGGACTAACCCGTTTATTCTCATGGATTGAATGTTTATTATGAGTATTATTTACTGGTGAATTTTAAAGCCCTTTCTGTGATGTCGCTCAGACGTCTGACTGTGGCATTTATTTTAAAGCCCTTTCTGCGATGTCGCTCAGACGTCCGACTGTGGCATTTCTTTTAAAGCCCTTTCTGCGATGTCGCTCACACGTCCGACTGTGGCATTTCTCTTAAAGCCCTTTCTGCGATGTCGCTCAGACGTCCAACTGTGGCATTT
>NC_041390.1:339789343-339800957 GCF_002162155.2 Triticum dicoccoides | reverse complement strand
CCTTTCTGCGATGTCGCTCAGACGTCCGACTGTGGCATTTATTTTAAAGCCCTTTCTGCGATGTCGTTTAGACGTCCGACTGTGGCATTTCTTTTAAAGCCCTTTCTGCGATGTCGCTCAGACGTCCGACTGTGGCATTTCTTTTAAAGCCCTTTCTGCGATGTCGCTCAGACGTCCGACTGTGGCATTTCTTCTAAAGCCCTTTCTGCGATGTCGCTCAGACGTCTGACCGTGGCATTTCTTTTAAAGCCCTTTATGTGGTGTCGCTAAGATGCCCGACTGTGGCATCATTTCCTTATTTTTATTTGTTCACCTTTCAAGGCGTCGCTTCAGACACCCGATCGGTCCTTATTTATGCTCTGTGGGATTTCAGGCGGACTGCCGCCGTTTCCCTTTTTACTTACCCGTTATGCCAATTTTATTTATTGTGCATTAAGGAATTAATCATGTTGCATCCATGCATGCATTTGTTATATCTTACGTCCGAACTGTCTTGCGAGTACTTTCAAAGTACTCACTGGCTTGTTGATTTGGCCAGATGCTGACGAAGGCGATCTCATGGATGAAGAGTTCGATAGCGAGTCCGACACTTAGAGGAGTCCCAGTCAGTCTCGTGTGACCCTGGATTTGGCCACTGTTTTATATCCGCTTCCGCTACCAAATAAATTTATCGAGCCTCACCTCGACGTTCGATGAAATGATATTCTTAGAGTCTTGTATTTCCCTTCCCGCTATGTTTTTCCACCACCAGCCTATCCTTGAGTCAGTAGTATGTCTCCACACCACTGTGTTCTGTCCGCCATTATGTATGATTATTGGCGTGCTTGTAATAATTTGGTTGAGCAGCCACAGTTCAACCCTGTAATATATTTTTATGCTACTGGCTTATTGTATCAAGAAATTGTCTACCAGTGAGGAGGATTTCTCTCATACTGGACTCAAAAGACTGGTTTATCAATAAATATTTTTATTGGAAAACCGGTCGTGACAACTCTTGAGCCCAAAAGGCATAGATACATAGCAGAAGGCTCCAAAGGGAGTTATAAAAGGTGTCTTCTCCTGGTCCTTAACTTCCATTTTAATCTGATGATAACCAGAATAAGTGTCCAGAAAACACAAACATTCACAACCTGCCGTAGCATCAATGATTTGATCAATATGAGGGAGAGCAAAGTGATCAGCTGGACAGGCATTGTTCAGATCTGTGTAGTCCACACACATACGCCGAGTGCCGTTCTTCTTAAGTACCAGCACCGGATTAGCTAGCCACTCAGGGTGAAAGACCTCCACAATAAACCCTACTGCCAAAAGCCGGGCTACCTCCTCACCAATAGCCTTGCGCCTTTCTTCATTCAAGCGGCGGTGAAACTGCCTGACCGGTTTAAACTTAGGATCTATATTAATAGTGTGCTCAGCGAGTTCCCACGGTACACCTGGCATATTAGAAGGTTTCCATGCAAAGATGTCCCGGTTCTCATGGATGAACTCGATGAGCGCACTTTCCTATTTCGGATTCAGGTTAGCGCTGATGCTACGCTACCTGGATGAATCGCCAGGAACAAAGTCAACCAGCTTAGACTCCTCAGCCGATTTAAACTTCAAGGCCGGATCATGCTCTGTAGTTGGCTTTTTCAGAGAATTCATATCTGCCGGATCAACATTGTCTTTGTAGAACTTCAACTCCTCTGTTGCACAGACCGATTCAGCATAAGCCGCATCACCTACTTCACATTCCAAAGCAATCTTCCGGCTCCCATGCACTGTGGTGGTCCCCTTATGACCCAGCAGCTTAAGTTGCAGATAAACATAATAGGGCATTGCCATGAACTTATCATAAGCCGGCAATCCAAACAGGGCATGATATGGGCTCTTGATTTTCACCACTTCAAAAGTCAATGTTTCTGACCTTGAATCATGATCATCTCCAAAAGCAACCTCTAGAGCTATCTTACCAAATGGGTACGCCGATTTGCCAGGCACCACACCATGAAAAACGGTGTTCGACGGTTTAAGATTTTTATCCGTCAACCCCATGCGACGGAATGTTTCATAATAAAGGATATTGATACTGTTCCCTCCATCCATGAGTACTTTGGTGAACTTGTACCCCCAACCTGAGGTGCCACCACTAATGCCAAGTGACCCAGATTATCAACCCGGGGTGGATGATCCTCTCAACTCCACAAAATGGGTTGTTCAGACTAGCACAGATAACGGGGCACTGTCGGTTCAACAGAGTTTACTGCCCTTTTATGAAGCTTCTGATCATGCTTACACAAACTAGTGGTGAAGACATGGTACTGCCCACTATTCAACTACTTTGGATTACTCTGATAACCCAATTGTTGTTGCTGCTGATTACCCTGATGATTTTAGTCGCCCTGGTTACCCTGACTACCTTGATTACCAGGTCTGTTTTGGTTGCCTTGAAATCCTGAACCGGAGCTACCACCACCATAACCCGGCCCATGGAAACCGCCCCTTGAACCGCAGGGCGGTCCATGGGCGTACTGAAAAAGATTCGATTTTTTAAATTCTCAGATGAAGCAATCTTTCCAAAGGTGTGTAGCTGGCCTTTTTTCGACTCGTGCTTTGGGCAAGGCTGGTTTAACAGGCGCTCAAGATTGGGACCTGATTCTCCACCCCGCTGGGCGGTTTACCCTTACGACGCTGACCATTATCTTGGGCATTGGTGATAGCCACAAAGTCCAAGCTATTATATACCTTGCGCTTACCATTGTTCCCATGACCCGCCGGGTTATGATGCTGCCCCTTGGCACTGTCGTTCTTCTTTCCCTTCCTCAGCTTTTCATCCTCGGACTCGGGGTCCTTGGTAGTGTCCGAATCGGCATACTTAACTAGAGCCGCCATAAGCGTTGACATGTCATTGCAGTGACGCTTGAGCCTTCCCAACTTCAGTTTCAACAGCGTAAACCGGCAATTACCTTCCAACGTCAAGATTGCTGTATCAGCATTGATGTGGTCTGATGAATGTAGAATAGCTGAGACTCGCTTTACCCAATGGGTTGTGGACTCCCCGTTCTCTTGAACACAAGCGGCTAGGTCCACAATTGACATGGGCTGCTTACATGTATCTTTCAAATTCTGGATAAACCGGCTTTTTAACTCAGCCCATGATCACATGGAGTTAGCTGGTAAACTTTTCAGCAGGTATGAGGTGTTCCTTCCAGCATCATGGTGAAGTACTTGGCACATGCCGCCATCCACATCCAGCATCTCCATCGCCATCTCATAGCTCTCGACCCATGATTTGGGGGGGTAAATCGATAGTGTAATTGGGAACCCTAGGAGGACCTTTAAAATCCTTGGGCAGCCGCACGTTACGTAAAGCCGGGGTGAGACACAGCACCCCCAAAGAACTAAAAACCACACCTGGCTCCACTAAAGTGGTCGGACGAACCGGAGTAAGCTGACAAGCCGCGTATTGTGCTGCTAACTCGGCCTGTCGACGTGCTCGACCGTAATCTCAGCTAACTCGCAGCGGGTTACGGTTTCGCGCACTACTTGATATAGCTGATTCATCAATATGCCTGTTATAGCTTCGACTTGGGAGGGGGGTTGAATGAATCCTCTCACGGCTGTAGGAATAAGCCTATTGTTGGTTCAAAGCTGTCTGAAGGAGCTCTTTAACCCGTCGTGTCTCCACTGCTACTGAGGACTCGCCTTCGATCGGGAGAGCTGCCAATCGTGAAGCAGCGGCGACGATGTTATCCAACGGGTTAGAGTAATGACCCGGAGGCGTTGAAACGTGTTGTGATGGGACATTGTTCTGACAAGGCGAATCTGTCGTGCGCGGCTGAACCGGTGCCCCCGTCCCAGGTGCCTCCATCCGGTTTAGTACTGGCTGGTTGCTCCTTCCTGCTCCTGGCGTGTTGAAGAGATTCCTTCCCTCGTAAACAGGAGGTAGGTGAGACCGGTAGCTTCTCCTCATGACATCATTTGACGCACTCTGATCCAGCATAATCCGATAAGCCTGTGCCGCTAACTCGGCCCGCTCTGCGGCCATCCTGGTGTTCTCTGATGCCAAATCTACCTTGGCTTGAGCTATCTGATCCTTCACTTTTGCAACTTCTGCGTTTTGCTGATCCTGATTCGCCACGTTAACCTCAGCCGCCAACAATGTTGCTAAAGTGTCGAATAAATCAGATAAAACCTGAACTGGCGCTGGCGCGGAGCCTCCTGCCCCGGCGGGTGTTGCAGCTACTGAACCGGAAATCATTGCTGCTGCGGTAGAAGAATGCTGCACTGACTGCGTACCAGCCATAAAGATCGCAACTCGGCCCGGTGGATCAGAGAGGTCCAAAATACTATCACCATCGGAACCGCCACTAATCCGGCCATCATGAAGCTGATACAACGACTCGGTTTCTGCGGCTAAAGACTCATCATCGGTGTAAACGACGGTTTCGCCACCAGATACCGATCTGCCCTCAGATTCTTCTTGGTGGATGACTCCCACGAAGGCACACTTTACAGCAGGCTGAACTCGGGCAGGTCTTGCACGTTGAGCCATCTCGACAATGTCGGTATAGATGTCTGGCTCAGGGCCTGATTTGCCGATCTTGCCGATGAAGACGTGTATTCCGCCAAAGGGGACCCGTTACCCATACTCGATTGAGACAGCCTCGGTGCCCCAGCCTGCGTCATCGATGTAGAGCTTGCCGCGACGACTCTTGGTCATCCGGCCCACAGCGTATCCCTTGAGTCCTTCGAAGCTGCCCTTCAAGAACTCGAAACCATCGTGCGATAGCCCCACGGTGGGCGCCAACTATCGTGGTTTTGTCACGGTAGATGTCCTAGGGAAAGGACTTAGTCATGGAGCCATCGTGACGGGTTAGCTTAAAGGGGTTAAAGCGGACAAGGGACGCAAGGAATTATATTGGTTCGGCCCCTTATGATGAAGGTAAAAGCCTACTCCAGTTGTGATGGAATTGCTAGGGTTTTTGATGACCAGGGAGCGAATCCGCTTTGTGTGGCTCTCGAGTTATTGTTTGTTGTCCCTAAACCGCCATCGGGTCGTCCCTTTATATACACAGGTTGACACCCGGCGGTTTATAGAATCCCGAGACCGGCTCATAAACGTGCCCGGCTCGGTTTCTACCTTTCCTTGCCTTACAACATAAGTTACATGTCATATGGTGGTTTATGCCTACAGGCTCTAATCCGTCTTCGGGCCCTGGGCCTTCATGTTAGATCTCCTTTATAAAGCGTCCTACTTCTTGTCTTCATGGGCTTCAAATATGACTAACTCATTGTGGGCATAACCCGGCCCCTCATGGCCGGTTTATACTTAGTAGTAATATCCCCAACACCTACTATACATTTATCGTTAAATAATGCAAAGTACTGAATTGCAGGAAAATGAATGCTCTTTATTCTACCTTGTGTCACTCCCCTCGTCTCACCGTAACAAAGACTAGTCAAGAATGTTTGATACTCAGCCCTTGGCGGTTCGTCAAGCGAACCCCAGAATGGGAGTTTGCGGTGATAAGCAAAATTCTCTAGTGAGATGGTAGATGGATTATCATAAATCCTTTGACAAATGATTCAGTGAGAAGGTGGCCTTGTTCACACTTATCTGAAAGGTAGGGTCCGAGGCCGGCATTGTGAACATATTGGTCAAAGTCCTCTTTAATACCAACACGCATCATGTTTTGATGGCGGCATCTTGAGTAGAACTTTCACTAGGTTCAACATATGACCGGAAAGCAGAACTGTCGCTAGAAGATGCCCCCAAGGATCTCCTCCTCGAAGAACTCCTTCCAAATAGGTTAAACATGTTCACGTACAATTTTTTTAAAAAAAATTGGGTGACAATAATTTATCAATAAAACTTTATAAGATTGATAGCAACTACTGATAGGGATACATAGAGGCCATAGCAAGCGTTCAAACTACTTAGAACACTAAGAATTCAACATACAAGCTCATCTACAGCAGCACAAAGAGTAACTATATTCAAAATATAAATCACTAAAACAAAAACTAATTGGAAAAATAGTGGAGTCACATACCAAGCAACAATCCCCTGAAACAGTTTCGAAAATGGAGCTTCCAGCAAAGAGATCGAAATCCGCGGCTTTGAGAGCAAGAACACGGGAGAGAGAGCAATTGAGATTTTTCTAGAGGTAAGTGATGATGTGGTATGAAGAGGTATGTGAGGGGGCCCACGTGGGGACCACAACCCACCAGGGCGCGGCTCGGGGTCCTGGCGCACCCCGGTGGGTTGTGCCCACCTGGTGCACCTCCCTCTGGTATTATTTGCACCAAATATTTAGAAATATTCAGAAAAAATCGTATTAAATTTTCAGGGCATTCTGGGAACTTTTATTTTTGGGGTCATTTTTTATTGCACCAGAAAATCAGAAAACAGACAAAACATGGCATTTTATTTTATTTAACTTATAAAAAAGAAAACAAAAAGTAGGGACAGAAGGTAGTGCTTACTAAATTCATCAACTTCATACCTCTCAGAAATGATCCATTAACACTGGTGTGCGTCGGTCCTAAACAAAATGTTTTTAACCCCTTTCCGCGATGGCATTTGGAACCGTCGCGAAGTGAGTGTCGGTGCTAGGAGGGTCCTTCCCACACGACCCAAAAACCGTCGGGGATATGCCCTCCTGGCACACAGGCTTGGCAAAATGAGGTCGTGTGTGACCGGCGAGCACTCAAATACGGAAATACGTATAGTAGAGCTAAAAAATACAATTATACGGCAATATTGTTTCTGGTCGCAACTACATCTCACACAGTCAGTCCCCGCCAAACGTTTCTGTTCGTATGTACATCCCACACAGTCGCTTCAAGGAAAACGTTTCCGTTCACAGGTACATCACACACAATTTTTCACGTTAAATTGTTTGTGATAGTGTTGCCATTACACACGATATTAATAATTTTATTGTTTGCGTTATTGAATGCATCACACACGGTGCATAGAAGAAACTGTGTGGCAAAGGCTATCCATCACACACATATTTTATGTGGTAAACGTTTGTGCAAGGTGGCCTAACGCAAACAGTTTTCAAGAGAAAGTCGTGTGAAGTGGAGATTGATCACATACGTAGTGGATCATAGAAACGTTTCTGATCTCCACATATATCGCAGACGTTTCACTTCCACAAACCATGTGAAGTGTAATCCCTAATTAATCCCTAATTTAAAAATCACATGTTTTGAATTTGAAAGTAGGCAATCACTTATTTCATATACAACCATGTTTATTACAAATATAGGTTCAACCACGAATCCATAATTCGATGCACAGGTACATATACTGAAGAACTACAGAAGCACCAAGTAAAGAATGATGAACCATAGTTGTACTAAAGACTATAAAGAGAGAGGCGAAAGACATTCTGGTTGCTGGAGAAGGTGAAGCGGAATGCCCATATTGTGCCCTCCTCCATGCGTAATGCGCGCACGACTCTAGGCCAACCCCTTGTGATGGCTGCCCGTCCATCCTTCACTGTCTTCATTAGGAATTCTCGATGCTCATTGTAGTCTGGTGAAATACTTTAACCTTCATTGCGTGTCCACCAATCGTGTACTTTGCGAGGTAATCTTGAGTGAAGTGCTTCGGGAACCGCTGGGAACGAAAAAGATTCATACATTGTTGTCTAACAACTCATTATGGGTAGTAAAAAGAGAAGGCTGCAGAGTTTGTAGTTACCATCCTACAGCTCACTGTTTTGTTGGATAGAGCATAAAAAATAATTTGCTTGCCACCATTTGTATTTTTTTGCTAATAATCCTTATCAGTTTCCTCACTTGATGCTTGTTCATCAATATCTCAGTGCCCCATACGCAAAAAGGGTCGATGCGTGGATCCGTTCCAAGGGCATATGTACCTACAAGCAACAAGTCAATATTAGAAGCTAACTAGTGCCCAGGCCTGGATCTATATCCACTACATTATGGAACGATGGGGGGAGTACAAGCCGAGCGATGAAGCTATCCTCGGCGGAAAATGGTGGCCATTCCCGTTGTTGTCCTGCATAAGTAGTGGAAAGGCATGATAAGTACAACAATCTTAACATCAAACAAATATAGCAAAGGTAAACAACATCATCTCCAAATGATAGCTTGAATGTGTTGGTTTCAGCATGCTGTTAAAGCAGATATAAAATGGAAGGCAATGTTACCAACAGCAGGCTTAACAGCCATCAAATATTGCAATTCAAACTGGTATTGTTGAAAATGAATAGAACGTAGGTAATGCTTAAACATCACACTAGATAAATGTGTAAAACTGAAATAAAGGGCATGTGTTAACTACACCAGGAATAACTGGAACCAAATATAGCCGTTCAAACAGGTATTAATGTAGTCGAGCGGCACATTTTCGACTTACACATAATGAACAACACATTGTGAATGACTGAAATAAACAAGGCATAAATGACCAGTATAACAACCAAATATAGCCATTGAAAACTGGACAGAGCCTCACTGCAACAACCTAACAAGCAAATACAGATAAGAGGGCATATGTCTCAAAACTGGACAAATGCTCAATGCAACCAACCTAACAAGCAGATAAAGATAAACAAGGCATCTTCTTGATAACTAGACATATGCTAAAAAAGCAACCTAACAACCAAATACAGATAAACAAGGCATCTGCTTGATAACTGGACAAATACTCACTTCAACCAAACTAAGAACCAGATACAGATAAGCAAGGCATCTGCTCGATAACAGGAAAAATGCTCACTCCAACCAACCTAACAACCAAATAGAGATAAACAAGGCATCTACTGACTATAAACAACCAAATATAGCCATTCGTGAAACTAAAGTGGACAATTCATACTTAAACATCACATAGACCTATTAAACAATACATTTTGGCATAATTGAAATAATTAAACACGACACAGTTAAAGCACCACAAGGGAAATGCTACTACAACAAAGGGTACGGGTTAGCAATCTAGAAAAGGTAAGATTTGCTGATAGAATGTTGCCCCACATTTCATGGATGGGATCCTTCCAGTTGGAAGAGCACAGACCCATGGTGTGTTCTCTGATGTCACAGATGGGCTGTTTCACCTTAGAAGAACCTTCATGGGTGCCCTCCTCGTTGTCGTGGTCATGGTCGATGAGATCTGACTTGGCAATTAAGGATCCCAAGCCGCCATCGTAGAATGTGTCCTTCAGAAGTGACAAAATGGGCTCGATGGTATATAAATATCGCAAATCCTTGACCGCTTGGCGGAGGAGATCAGCGGCAGGGCCATCGAAGAGATCGACGGAGGTTGAACCAGAGGGGTTGGGGATGGACCACTTAACCTATGACATGGCCCACGTGAAACTGTCGGTGTGGACGAGTTGTATGTCATAGCAGGCTTTCCCGAGATACAGTAATACGCTTGCCCGCCGAGATGAAGCCTTCGGAATGGCAACGTAGTCAACATCTTCACCGGCTTCCACGATGATGTGTTGCTCCAGGATCGACAGGTCGGGGCGAATAGCGACCACCTCGCCAACGTCCACCGGAGAGGCCATGATAAACCTCTTCTGGCCGAACGCTCGTCGGGCTCCCCGGGATACGTGGTCGAGCTTAGGCTGTGACATTCTGGAGCAGGGGATGCGTATCTGGTGAGACGGACACCACATGCCTCATCTAAAAACTCAGGGGAGTGGGCCAATGGTATGGGAATCACTGGGTAACCTGAACTTTATTATCTAAGCTAGGAGGAACGGGCAGACCGACAGGGGTTGGCGGCGGCACCAGCGGTGGCCGCAAGCTAGGGTTCGAGGGGGGAGGGGCGGGTGGGGGATTGTGGAGGTGGGGTGGTGTTTGAGGATACGCTGCAACTACTAAAAATTTGAGTAATTGTGGGTGGAGATGGTGGTGGATGAGGGAGGGCAACGGTTCAAATGCCTCGGCTACTTCAATTTTACTATAAGGTCGATGCTGGAGGAGAGTGGGCGACGGTTGAAGTACGACGGCTAATAAAATTTGGGTAAAGTAATTGATGCGGGGAGGGAGTGCCCAAGATCGTGCATAGTCCAAAAACAATATGCGTGTATGATAATAAGGAAAAGTGGCGCGGATCCGCCGGTTTTTGCAACGCTGAAGGCGGGTAGTTAGTTTTTTATATTTCTAGCTAGCCGGTCTATCGCACACGGTTCGTCCTAATTTCCAAATAAACTTACCCGCCTTTACCTTGCACAGGTTAAGCCAGTACCTCCACCCTTTGCTCGCACTTGCACGGTCGTGGTCATTTCAGCGCACTTGCATCGCACACGGTTGAGCTAGTACCTCCACCTTAATTTGCTCGCGCTTCCGCGGTCGTGGTGATTTCAGCGCACTTGCATCGCACACGGTTGATCCAACACCTCCACCTTAATTCTGTCGCGCTTGCACAGGCATGGTGATTCACATCGCACTTGTATCGCACACGGTTAAGATATTATCCCCCGTGTCCATTGAGAGTCATCGGAGTCTTTGCAGCAAAAAATAACATTAGAGAGGGTCAAAAGACAACCACACCAGCATGTGGCCCAAATATATATGAGTGAAAAGGGTGGTCTATGATGTTCAAAATTCCAATGCACAACTTTGACTCCGCGGGCCCACGGTTGGGCGCGTCATTGAAGATCGATGAGAGGGGCCAGAAGTCAAGAACCACCTGAAAGTGGCCAAATATATGTACGAATATTGCGGATGTTTAAAACTTTAAATACATAATGCATAACTTTGGTGGCACCTGACTCGCAAACCCGAAAGCACCCTAACAACCACCTAGCTAGGATATATATAATGACATAATGTCGTACCTAGCTAGAATTCTGGCCCACCACCTCCCACTTCATGTCAGAGGGGCGGATGCACGTAATGATCGATACTTTGGTCATACATGCATGTCGCCATGACCTACCATAAGATGGACCAATGAATCTATCATTTGGTCAAATGACAGTTGTTTTTGTCGATAAACCGCTTAGGCCAATAGATTGAACCATCATAAAAATCGCACAAGAGGGACCACAGAACCAGCACCTCTTGCATGTGGCCCAAAATGATGTATGTTTGGAAGGGGTAATGTGTTTTTTCAGTATTGTATAATGTACAATTTAGATGTGGTGCCTACCTCTCGATACAGACAACAACCGTGAAGGCAATATAGTTAAGGACGAGATACGTACACAGGGTTTGATGTAGGTCGAAACCAGCAATCCGAGCATCTGGGAGGGAATCCTGACAATGCATGTGTTTGAGCTTTGGTTGACCGACATTTGACAGTGACCGGCCCTAACACAAACTAGGAGGAATCCATTCATGGCCAACACATACCCCTCATTATCGATCAAAGGGATGATATATATACACTCGGGGAGCCCACAGATATCCATGTCATCACAAAAAACTGCACAAGGGAGACGTGGTTGATCAGAAGACCCCGTATACACTGCATGCAACACGAAAATATGTATGGGTATGATGGTGTATGATGTGTTTAAATCCCAAATGCACAACTTCGATGGGCCACGCCAATTACATTAAAAACCGAACACCGTACCCGACTCCAAGCCTGGTTCAATACCTATGATGTCAGTTTCCCAACTTTGAGGCAGCGGGG
>NC_041390.1:339726359-339789080 GCF_002162155.2 Triticum dicoccoides | reverse complement strand
CCACGCATGCGCTCAAACTTTATTTTGTCTAGCATGGGACACATCTATATATATCTATACATCTATATCTATACACCTATATAGTGTGTGAATAACTTTGAAAGTTGCTCATTGGATGAAGCCAATAGGACGGTATAGAGATGGCAAATCCGAGCACTACTGGCCGTTGGATATGATCTACATTCCACCAGATTCTGCCACATGTACAATCTAGAAGAGTCCAGGGTTGAACTTAAGCATAATGCACAAACCTCAAAACACAAGCACTTCTCCTTTGTTCTCTAGAATCTTCCATATCTTAATTGCCCAAACTTCTTTTTCTAAATGAATTGTCACTTTCTGTTTTTACCTTTACAATGCACAATTCCATGAATCTTAAAATAGTTTTTTTATAAAACTAATTGATTTTGGATGAGATGAACTATAATAATTAAACGAACATCTACATCATGCATATCTGGGAGAAGAGGCGGGAAACCGATGAGAGGAGTGGCGAGAAACAGTAGCCTGTTTTGAATGAAAACCTAGTAGATAAGGAAGCATGAGCTACACGACCCATGCGCACAATGCTTACCCATGTACTGCATGTGCTGTCGAAAGGGATTAGGGTTGATGTTCGATCTGGGAGCATCCAACAGTGCACACGTATGATCCGTGGGGTTTGGGTTCTAGCCAGTCAGAACGCACGAATCAGATCGCCAAAATTATGTGGAAACCGGTGAAAACCACGAGAAAAAAATGTAGGATGTTAAGAGGATGATGTTTTATTGCCACACAAAATTTCAAGTTGAAACACATCACGATATGTGAGCTATGAAAAAGAAAAAAATCATTGTTGAATAGTGCCGAATAGTAATGTCACTACTCAGGGCGGAATTTGTCTTTTTCATAGCTCACATATCGTAATATTTTTCAACTTGAAATTTTGTGTCGCAATAAAACATCAGCTTCTTAACATCCCACATTTTTTCAGTTTTTTATGAAACTTTAAAATATGGTTTCCACGAAGTTTTCATTGAATATCGGCTTTGTGAGTAAACCATGTGCTATTTGAAAACATTTTGTAATAAGAATCTCATTTTTTAAATCCCCGTAAATCCAAAACTAAGCTGAAAATCGTGAAGCTTGCCATGGTGTCATGACATGGCACTTATATGTCGAGTATTTTTTTTGTCCATTGTGGCGTAAGTTTTATTACAAGCCTCTTACAAAACGAAGCTTCTCTCGTGGTCCCGATAGGGAAACGTGCCCCCCTTGTGGGCGTAACGTAATCACTGCCTCTTCCCGCCTTGTATTTTCTTCTACGGGCAACATGGAATGACAGGATATCCGTGCTGAAATTTAAACTTATTCAGGGTTCGTTTGGCCTTTTTATACACTAATTGAGTTTCCTAGGCATTTAATGTCCATAATTCAAATCTTAACTACAAATACATGCTCCAGTTCACCAAAATGGCTATAAAATTATACATGTGTCCTTGGGTGCATGTTTAGATCCCATGGCCAGGAATGGGAACGAATTACAACCGTACCGGTGTCATGGCTCATCCTCAAACATTTCTAATCTTGGTTTTTAAGTCCCCATAAATCCTAAACTCACCAGAAAGTCATCAAAGGTGGCGTGGTGTCACGTCATGGCACATATATGTCATGGTAAAAACATTGTCCAATTTGGGCCAAGCTTTATTACAAACCTCTTACAAAAACTTGAGCTTCTCTCATAGAAGCCTCGTGGTTCCGATAGGGAAACGTGTTCCCCTTGTGGGAAGAACATAATCACTGCCTCTTTTCGCCTTGTATTTTCTTCCACGGGCAACATGGAATGACAGGATATCCATGCTAAAATTTAAACTTATTCAGGGTTCGTTTGGCCTTTTTATACACTAATTTAGTTTCCTAGGCATTTAATGTCCATAATTCAAATCTGAACTACAAATACATGCTCCAGTTCACCAAAATGGCTAGAAAAATTATACATGTGTCCTTGGGTGCATGTTTAGGTCCCATGCCAGGAATGGGAACGAATTACAAACGTACCGGTGTCATGGCTCGTCCTCAAACATTTGGAATCTCGATTTTTAAGTCCCCATAAACCCTACACTCACCAGTAAGTCATCAAAGGTGGCATGGTGTCACGTCATGGCACATATATGTTGTGGTAAAAACATTGTCCAATTTGGACCAAGCTTTATTACAAACCTCTTACAAAAACTGGAGCTTCTCTGAAAGAAGCCTCGTGGTTCCGACAGGGAAACGTGTCCCCCTTGTGGGCGAAACGTAATCACTGCATCTATTTTCCTTGTATTTTCTTCTACGGGCAACATGGAATGACAGGATATCCGTGCTAAAATTTAAACGATAATCGCTACCTCTTCTCGCCTTGAACTTTATTTTCTACAAGCAACATGGAATAACAGGAGTGTCGGGCTGAAATTTGACTGTTCAGGGTTTGTTTGGCCATTATATATATATATTACTAGTTACTAATTTTCTATGCATTTAATATAGTTCGTAATTTAAATTTGAACTACAACCACATGATCCAGTGAAGCAAAATGGGTGGGAAATCATACATGTGTCATTGGGTGCATGTTTAGGTCTCGTTTGAGGAATGAGAATGAATTACAAACTTGTCGCCGTCCTGAAACATTGAGAATCTTGGTTTTTAAATCCCAGTAAATCAAAAAGTCACCCAAAAAACAAGGAACTTGGCATGGTTTCATGACATGGAACATATATGTCGTGGTAAAAAAATCGTCTAGTTTGAGAAGAGGCGCACACATTAGTAGCCAACAAAGTCCTTTTTGAAACAAAAAGCTGACATGTTAATATCGCAAACGGTTGTATTATATTTACCATGTCAAAATTTAACCATACTCGGTGGCGTGCATGTAGCTATTTGATTAGACAGGAAGAGCGTAAGAAGTCTGCCGTGCAGGCTCGACGGGACGCGTGTGAGTAGTCCGCCACACAGGCTCGACGGGATGCGTGCATCCTATCCACATCACAGGCTCGATGGTACACGTGCGAGCAGCAAGGCCGCCCATGCTCACCGGGAAGCGAGCTCTTTGACCTCCATGCACCAGTTGCCGCCCGCCTCGCTCACAACTTCTCCATTAATGGGTTAATTACAGCACCTAGACGGAGGGTATTTGCTTGTGATCCCATGGCAGCATTTGCTTTGTTCGTGTTTTCGACTCGTATTCTGCCCTAATTTAAATTGCCACATAGGGAAACGGATAATACGACCACAAATAAAATGGCAACAGATAATACGACAACAAATTTACAGTGGCGCAGATAACAATTGTCTTACATATTCCGGATAATTTAAAATGCCACATGCGGCAAAGCCCGGAAGACAAGGGGGCAAGAGAAGAAGGAAATTGCAGACAACAATCTGGGTCACTACTGTCTCTACTCGTCAATGGATCGCCGGGCGGCGAAATCCTCTAGCTCCTTCTTCAATTCCTCACGACTTTGCTTGAAAGAAGCCACGGATTTCTGTACCTCCTGCTCGCGCTCGATCTTGAGCTTCCTCAAGGCACCCGTCAGTTCCTCGACGACCGCTTTCAGCGTCATCTCTGAGACACTGCTCTACTCATGTAGCATCTTCCAGTCGGTGGCCTCCTCCTCCTTCTCGGTGACCAACTTGAGGAGCTTCACATTGTCACCATGAGTTGCTCGACGAGGTCGGTCACCTTGTCAACCGAGGCATCATTGATCTTGAGCAGCTTCATCAAGTCGTCGACCAGCTCCTGTTGCATAGTGACGCCAACAAGAATGTCGTAGTCGTCGGTGAAGAAATTCAGGAACACCGGCTCATCGCGATGGCCGACACCGCGAATGCACATGTGAGAGCCCTCGCGTGCCCATGAGAGCTCGTTCAAGGGCTCCGCGGCGCGCCAGAACATCTCTGCTGTGGCTACGGCTTCGCGGCGGGACCTCTATAGTGCTTCTGTGGCCTTGGTCTTTGCTTCCTGGTAATATGCCCACCCTAAACTCCTCCTACCGGACATGGCGGAACGATTTGACAGAAAAAACCAGTTTTGTGGGTGATGAGGAGAGGAACTGTGAAGTAATTGTTGAGTGGGTAGTTTTTATAGCCCGGTGCTAAATGTGAACACATATTAGTTTGATAGGTGTGAACAGATTTGCAATTACTTATAGTGCTGTAATCAGCAATGTGATGAGGAACAAGGTCAAACTTTATTGATGGTAGAAGGTTGACCACGTAGTTTCCACGTGTTATTTATCACACAAGTGTTAACATAAGGAAATGCATGTGTAACTTACTAATCATCGCACACGAGTACTCGCAGACGCATCGTGTGCGATATTCCTAGCCACCGCAAGCAACTAGTTTGCATTTTTCAATGTTTTTTGTACACACAGAATCGCACACGAACTAACTATATTAACCGTCTATGTTGTAAATCCTCATCGCAGACAGTTATCCGAGTCTTCTATTTGCCACGTATCACACACATCTTGTTAAGTTGAACCGTTTCGGTTCCGTTCGCTAATCGAAAATAGTTCATCTGAGTGAAATGTATGCCCTATATCACACACACCTTGATCTGTCTAATCGTTTTATGTTGCACTCCTTAATAGCAAACGGTTCATCAGAGCTAACTGTACGCCGTATATCGCACACACATTGATATGGCTGCCCATTTCTGTTGTTCTACCTCATCACAAATAGTTCGAACGGGTTAACCATGTGCCCTGCATCGCACATGGAACTAAAATCTGAGTCGTGTTTGATGCATCCTCCATCGCAAATGTTTTGCACGTTTTTTGACAGGTTTTTTAAATCCCCGTTTGTGATTAATGCATCGCAGACAGTTTCGTGAAAGGGTCTCTGATCGTAGTGTCATGTTAGCAGCATCCTGCAGTAGTGTAATATAGTTGATCAAGTCTTATTAACAACCACTTCCAATTAGCATGAAACCGAAGAACTTTCGTAAACTAAGTTACCTCAATGGGGATATGCATATGCACAACAATAAGCATTTCATATTTCTTTTTGACAGTAGGTAGAGGTATTTGAAAACTTCCAATAGTGATTGTCGGAGGTTTTTCAATAACATTAATACCATTCACTTGGAATTGTTTCTTTGGAAAGTGCATCGTATGCTCATTACCATTAATATGAAAATTGACCTTGCTTTTATTGCAATCAATAATAGCCCCTGCAGTATTCAAAAAGGGTCTACCAAGGATAATCGACATGTTGTCGTCCTCAGGCATCTCAAGTATAACAAAGTCAGTCAAAATAGTAACATTAGCAAAAACAACGGGTACATCCTAACAGATACCAATAGGTATGGCAGTTGATTTGTCAGCCATTTGTAAAGATATTTCAGTAGGTGTGAGTTTATTCAAATCAAGTCTTTTATATAAAGAGAAAGTCATAACACTAACACCAGCTCCTAAATCACACAAAGAAGTTTTCACATAATTCTTTTTGATAGAGCAAGGTATAGTTGGTATTCCCGTATCTCCAAGTTTTTTAGGTACTCCATCCCTAAAAGTATAGTTAGCAAGCATAGTGGAGATTTTAGATTCTGGTATTTTTCTGTTATTTGTGATGATGCCTTTCATATACTTTGCATAAGGAGGCATTTTCAAGATATCAGTCAACCGAGTACACAAAAAGACTGGCCTCAACATTTCAGCAAAGCGCTCAAATTCTTCATCATCATTATTTTAAGTTGACTTAGGTGGAAAAGGCATAGTTCTCTTTCTTTACCGTTTTCTAGCAATGAAGTCTCTTTTGTCATATCATTTATTCTTAGGTTGTGGGTTATCAAGATCAACTGGTGGTTCTATCTCAACATCATTGTCTGGTTCTTTATTATTATCAGGTTGAGAATTTTCATGAACACCAACATTGTCCTTTTCATTATCACTAGGTGAATGTTCATTACCAGACTGAGTTTCAGCATCTGAGATAGAAGTTTCATTATCATTGTCAGGAGGTTTCTCTAAAGGTTCACTAGGAGCATGCATAGTCCTATCATTTTTCTTTTTCTTTTTGTTTCTAGAAGAACTAGGTGCACTAGTGATAGCTCTTTGTGAATCCTGTTCAATTCTTTTTGGGTGACCCTTAGGATAAAGTCGTTCCAGAGTCATTTTACCTCCTCTAGTTGAAACTCTAACAGCAAAGTCATGCATATTATTATTCATTTCATCAAGCAACTCTCTTTGGGATTTAGCAACTTGTTATAACTCAGTTTTAACCATAGAAGCATGCTTTCCAACACCTCTAGCATCATTTTATATTCTAAATAACAAGTCACTCAAGTGAGCAATCATCTCAAAATTGTATTTCAATTGTTTCATAACATTTGCATTGAAGTGATCTTGTTTCCTAATATAAGTTTCAAACTCATAAAGGCATTGGCTAGGATGCATATTGTGGGGATTTTCATTATCATTGAAATTCATTAGAAAATTTACCTCTACCACCTTAGGAGGTGGTGGTGTATTAATCCCATGTATTTCTTCAATAGGAGGTAAATTTTTAACATCCTCAGCTTTAATACCCTTTTCCTTCATAGATTTATTTGCCTCTTGCATATCTTCAGGACTAAGATATAATATACCCCTCTTCTTCGGAGTGGGTTTAGGCGGTGGTTCAAGAAGAGTCCAGTCATCATAATTTTTCAATATGTTATTCAATAATTCTTCATCTTGCCCAATAGTTTGTTCCTTGAAAACACAACCAGCATAACTATCTAGGAAATCCCTTGAAGCATTAGTTAGTCCATTATAGAAGATATCAAGTATTTCATTTTTCTTAAGAGGATGATCAGGAAAAGCATTAAGTAATTGGCAAAGCCTCCCCCAAGCTTGTGGGAGACTCTCTTCTTTAATTTGCACAATGTTAAATATTTCATGTAAGGCAACTTGTTTCTTATGAGAAGGAACATATTTTTCAGAAAAGTAATAAATCATATCCTGGCGACTATGCACACAACCAGGAGAAAGAGTATTGTACCAAGCTTTAGCATCACCCTTTAATGATAAAGGAAATAATTTTAGAATAAAGTAATAGCGAGTTTTCTCATCATGTGTAAAAAGGGTGGCTATGTCATTCAACTTAGTAAGATGTGCCACAACAGTTTCAGTTTCATAACCATGGAAAGGATCAGATTCAACCAAAGTAATCAACTCTGGGTCGACAGAGAATTCATAATCCTTATCATCAATAAACATAGGTGAAGTAGAAAACTTAGGATCACATTTCATTCTAGCATTCAGAGATTTTTCTTTATACTTGCATAATAATTTCTCTAGATCATCTCTGTCTCTGCAAGCAAGAATATCTCTAGTTGTCTCCTCACTCATAACATAACCATCTGGTACCTTAGGCAATCATATCTAGGAGGGCTAGTTCTAGCAGGTGTTTCAGGAGTTTCAGTTTCAAGCTCATCATCAGATTCAACAACATCATGTTGTATAACTCTAGCAATTTGTTTATCAAGAAAGTTACCAAGTGGCACATCATCGTTAAGCAAGGTACTAGCATCACCATAAGCATTATCCATAGCAGAAGTGGCATCATCAATAACTTGTGACATATCAAAATTAATAGCATGTGGTGGTGTTGCAAGTTTCCATATAACAAAAGGTGAATCTAAAGCATAACTGCATGGCAGTTCCTTACCTCCCCTTGTCTTTGAGGGAAATATCTTGGTATTAGCATCCTTCAAATTCTTCATAGTGATAATATGATAATAATCCCAAGTGTCTCAACAAATATAGCTATGCTCCCCGGCAACGGCGCCGGCCAAAGGTCTTGATAACCCACAAGTATAGGGGATCGTGACAGTTTTCGAGGGTAGAGTATTCAACCCAAATTTATAGATTCGGCACAAGGGGAGCCAAAGAATATTTGAAGGTATTAGCAGCTAAGTTGTCAATTCAGCCACACCTGGAGATTAATTATCTACAACAAGTAATCAGTAGCAAAGTAATATGATAGTTTTGATAGTAGTGACGGTAGTAACAGTAACGGTAACTGTGATAGCAGTAGTTTTGTAGCAAGTGCAATAGTAACAACAGTAGTAGTAACTTAGCGAGACCAATATAAGATAAATTCGTAGGAATTGGATCGGTGACTTGTTGGATGATATTCATCAAGAGACAATTATAACCTAGGGTGATACGACACTAGCTCCAGTTCGTCAATATAATGTAGGCATGTATCCCGTAAATAGTCATACATGCTTATGGGAAGAACTTGCATGACATCTTTTGTCCTACCCTCCTGTGGCAGCGGGGCCCATATTGGAAACTCAGGGATATTAAGGCCTCCTTTTAATAGAGAACCGGAACAAAGCATTAACACATAGTGAATACATGAACTCCTCAAACTACGGTCATCACTGGGAGTGGTCCTGACTGTTGTCACTCGGGGGTTGACGGATCATAACACATAGTAGGTGACTATAACTTGCAAGATCATATCTAGAACATGGATATAATGGTGATAACATAAATGGTTCAGATCTGAAATCATGGCACCCGGGCCCAAAGTGACAAGCATTAAGCATGGCAAAGTCATAGCAACATCAATTTAAGAACATAGTGGATACTAGGGACCAAGCCCTAACAAAACTAAGTCGATTACATGATGAATCTCATCCAACTTCTCACCGACCAGCGATCCTACGAAGGAATTACTCACTCCCGGTGGGGAGCATCATGGAATTGGCGATGGAGAAGGGTTGGTGATGACGAAAAACAAAGATCCCACTCTCCGGAGCCCCAAACAGACTCCAGATCTGGCCTCCCGATGCATAACAGGAGGTGATGGCGGCTCTGTCTCGTTGATCGCGATAATTCTTTCTCCCTGATTTTTTCTAGAAAAATAGGATTTTATAGCATCGGTGTCAGGGTCTGCGGGGCCACCAGGTGGGGACAACCCACCTGGGCACGTCAGGAGAGGGGGCGTGCCTTGGCGGGTTGTGCCCACCTAGGTGCCCCTCTCCCGTAGGTCTTGGCTCCAGAAATTCTTATTATTGATATAAAAAATCCTCGCAAAGTTTCATTCCATTCCAAGAACTTTTATTGCTACACAAAAACAACACCATGGTAGTTCTGCTGAAAACAGCATCAGTCCAGGGTTAATTTCATTCAGTTCATGCAAATTAGAGTCCAAAACAAGAGGAAAAGCGTGAGGAAAAGTAGATACGTTGGAGACGTATCAGGAAACACGTGCGGGTGATGAAGAGGGTTCGGGTTGGTCAGGAGCGGGCGTGGTAGCGGTTCGGACGCCCGCAAACAAGAGATGATGTACATTAATATTGCTGCGTATATAATTAACAACATAAATAATGTGCCAGTTGGACAAGTATGATTGGAGATGGAGATGGAATTTTACATAAACACGGATATGCATTTCTATGTCTATGTGTGTGTGCGACGACTCTCGCGACCTGGAAGCGGGGGCGTGTTTTTGATCGAGTTTTATTTCTTGGTACGTAAAAAAATATGTCCGACAGTTTTCGTTTCTTTTTTCCGGGAACGCGTGTATTCTATTTAAAACCACTGCTATGGCGAGATTTTTTACTCCATTGTATATATAGCCTCCTGTTTGATAGGGTTTCTCGCGTCTCGCACTCTCACCCTCTCCATATCAAAACAAGATGATAGTGTCCACTCTATCTCTCTCCTCACCGGTGGTCATAGATCCAGCCGAATCCCGTCCGCTACGGGAGGTGAGGAGGTGCGGCGTAGACATTGTCACCGTTAGTGATGCAGGAAGCCGATGCGCACCATCCTCTCTGAGCCGGCGCTGGCGCGGACGAAGGTATAACTTCTTATACTGGTCTAGCTCCCCAGGTCACTGCATGCGGGTTTTCTTCTATGCGACTAATCCCCAGCTCCCCATGTACATTAGCTAGGGTTCGTTGGCTGGTCCAACATCACCTACTATTATAGAGGAAATGCCACTCGAAAAGTTGTCCTGGTTTATGCCTCGGTGGAGGTATACATGTTGTTTCGACAAAAAGTACATGGTGGTTGTGCGGTCATTGTCCATATGCTCCTATTGTTTCTGCTAATCTAATACTATCACTCGTTAAATGAAGAAATGTTTTTTTCTTTGGGGTATCCTGGTTTAGTTCCCATCAAGATAATCATGATGCTTCTATTTGTTGGTGTACTTTTCATTAATTCTGATTGACAATTGAGATGTTGCTATTAATCTTGTACCACTGGCAAAACAAAGTAACAACACTATATCCCCTTTTTATATTTTTGCAAACAGCGATGCGTATCTCCATACCCGGGCATGTCCTCCTCAATTTTAGTGGAACTACACAAAATTGGATGGCCATTGTTGTTCCGCCTCACTGTCCTCTGCCATGTGGTTATTCCTTACTCGAGCTTGATTACTGAGAAGAAATAGACCACAATGAGGATTTGTCGAACTTCATAGGTGCCTCACCCAAACTTGATGCCAAATGGATGATGCATCACCACGATGACCTATCAATGCTCATGGTTGCATCGGCTGGTGAAGCTGATCGATTTTTAATGAAATATAAGTTGTCTTCCATCAGTGCTCTTTGCTTGTTACCCACAAGATGATATCCTTCATCAGTTCACCTTGGTTGCACTGGAGACGCAGTCGTCTTTCACGTTGGTGCAATTTTATCACACAATTAGCTATGAACCAAATGTTTCCTCAAAGAAGGATCGATGTTGGTACTAAGAGCATAAGTTTTGAATTGATTTCTAAGCCTTCCCACAACTTTGTCTTTAGCTCCCCTATAATTTTATTTGTCCAGCTATTAACTAAATATGTGGTCAGACTTTGATTTAAAAATGGGGTGGACTAAAAACCCGGATGGATGTAGTAGCCCTCCATTTTTATTTACTCTGCATATTAGATTTGACTGAAGTCAAACATCGTAAAGTTTGACCAAGTTTAGGCCGAACACAACAAACCATAATTATTGAGAGAGGGCAAACTGTACATACTCTCAAACCTTTCCGATGATTGAAAGTAAAATTATTGAGGACGCGTGGGTCGTTAGTTCCTCGGAAGTAGTAGTTTTCTTCACTGGTACGTTAAATAAAAAGTTTCATTTTACTTACACAATTGAAAACGATTGTTATGGAGAGAATAAGAAAACCACTCCACATATATTAGTAGTATACACGAGTACTATATAAGCAGTAGTACTATATAAGCTGGAGCCTCAGCGCTTGTTTGCTAGGGTTTGTACTCTCCACACTCTCGCTGCACAACATATATATACACGCTGGAGGCCCGGTGTTCCTTTGCTAGGGTTTGCTATATTCACAGTCTCTCACCCTCTTCACCAGATCTAAACAAGACTGTGTTGGCCTCTATCTCTCTCTCCCCCCTCACAGATGGTGAAGGAGCCATCCGGATCTCGTCACATCGGGAAGGGGAGAATGTGCATCGTTCACTCTATCGCCTTCGGCGAGGGAGGCAATCCACTGTCGGTTGCGCTATTCTCTTTCACCCAGCGCATGTGCGGGAGGGCCACCAACCCCTTCTTCCTTGTTGCCGTATGTAGTGGGGAAGATCCGGCCTCCCGCCGCACGCCTAGCCACATCCCGACGACCCTAAGGTATAAGTTTCTTTGAAACCGTCGTTGCTCTAGCTGCATGTGGATCTCTTTCGATTATGTAGTCGAATCTAGGTCTTAGTTAAAATATGAAATAAGGGTGTGGTGGGGTGGAGCATGAATCTAGGATGTGGTTCAATGAGGAAAGGAGGGAGGGAAAGTAGTATAGACTAGCTATCCAGTCGCTTTGTTGGTCAAAAAGGGGAAAAGGGGGTAACCCAGTACACACATCTGTAAGGAACCGATCTCTTTGTTGAAAAAGGAAAGGAACTCGGGGTCGGGTAGTTTGTGTAGGATTAGATTTGCTGCCCTCACATAGGAGAAAGGTTCAACACAGATATGCTGCTTGGCAACATACTCTGCATCACCCATTTATACGTGTGGATGCACATGCTGCTGGCATGTCCCATGTCCCATGTCTCATACAACTATTTTTCTATTGTTAATCTAAGAATGCCGTGTAAAACCCCGCATGTAATTTACCAATATGTAATCCAACTCTTGCCGTTTCCGGCGTTAAGTTATTTTATTTTCTCAAGTTCGAGTTTTTGTCTCCGTGTGTTGTTGTCGTTGTCATGCATCTCATATCTTGTCATATGTGCATTGCATTTGCATACGTGTTCATCTCATGCATTCGAGCATTTTCCCTGTTGTCCGTTTTGCATTCCGGCGCTTCGTTCTCCTCCGGTGGTCAATTCTACCTTTCTTTCGTGTGTGGGGATTAAAGATTTCCGGATTGGACCGAGACTTGCCAAGCGGCCTTGGTTTACTACCGTTAGACCGCCTGTCAAGTTTCGTACCATTTGGACTTCGTTTGATACTCCAACGGTTAACCGAGGGACCGAAAAGGCCTCGTGTGTGTTGCAGCCCAACACCTCTACAATTTGGCCCAAAACCCACCAAAACCTTCTCCATCATCTAGAGCGTTCGATCACGATCGCGTGGCCGAAAACCGCACCTCATTTGGACTCTCCTAGCTCCCTCTATGCCTATATATACCTCCCCCATTCCAAATCTCGGATCCCCTCCTCGAAACCCTAAAAAAAATGCATCTCCGCCGCCGGACAACGTCCGTCCCCGGCCGGACAGCATCCGCCGCCGCCTTCGACCAACCGGGCTGCGCCACATGGGCATCCAGCCCCACTTCGCCGCCTCCTCCCGCCGCCGGCCCGCGAGGGGCCCTCCCGGGCCCGAGCACCGCCTCCCCGCGCCTTCTCCACCCCGCCGCCCGACGCTGCTGCCTCGCCGCCTTCGCCTCGCCGGTCGGCGCCGCCAAGCCGCCGCGCCAGGGCGCCGCACTCGCCTCCTCCGGCGGATCCGGGCCGCCGCATCCGCGCCGCCGCCATCCGCCGCTTCGGATCCGGCCACCTCGCCGGCGAGCCCCCTCCTCGGCGCCAAGTCCTCCGACTCCTCCGACCTCGAAGGTCCGGCCGGCGAACCTCGTTCCGCGTGCAAACCAGATCTGGATCTGGATCTCGTCTGGGTTGACTTTCTGCCCGAAACCCTAATTTTATTGCTATGTTCATCGTGCCGTAACTCCGTATCCACAGCTCCGTTTTGGGCATATAGCATATCAAAATGTTCATCTAAGAGAGCACATCATTTCATCTCATTGCATCATTTTCATTTGAGTTCATCTTGATGCCCGAAATGATGTTAGAAAAATGCTATTTGAGATAATTGTCAGATCTGCTGCTCCAATTAGATATTTGTCATTTTTGCCATGATTATTGTGTGCATGATATGCCCTGGAGCTCTACATGTGTTTTGTTATATGTTTTGCCATCTATCCAGAGGTGCAACCCATGTATTTTTGTGATGTGTGTGGTGACTAGCACGAGCTTGCAAAGTGGAGCATTCGTTAATGCTGATTTCAAGGACTTAACATTTCCACTAAGCCCTTGAGCTGTTTATCTCATTATGCCATATGTTCATGTTGTTTCCTAGTGATCTGTGCCTCTTTTGAGGATGATCAGTAAGGATGTTTTATTAATCTTGTAGTGCTCTATTCATCCATGTCTTTTTTTGCAATTATGGAGCACCCTAGCTTGAGTCAATCGAGCTCTACTTTTGTCATTTCGTGAATCTGGGCAGATTGTCTACTTGTTTGCAATTTTGCCAATGATGTTGTAGTTGATCAATGCATGCTATGGTATTGTTCTTGCCATGTCTAGCTGGTATTTTTTGTATTCTTGATGGGTGCATGCGTAGATTGTCATGACTTGCTCTGTAGTGAGTGCATCGAGCTCGTAAACAAGCCTACTTGATATCTGTTTCAGCATGCTCCAATTTTCACTATGTCTGAGAACTGATTATGTTTTTGCCATGTTCACATGCTTGCAAATGTATTTTCTGATCCCTTTTTGCTCAAGGTCACTAAGGGACTTTTGTTAATCTCTTTGAGTAGCTCCATGGCATGCTTTACTTTGCCATGTTCAGGTCCTGTAGCATATAGTTTTCATGCTCCAAAGTGTGCTATCTGATCTGAAATTCCAGACAAGTGTTAATTTCACTAAGTCTGAGATCTGTTTGTCAAATGCATTTTTGCCATGCTTGTTTGAACCTGTTAATGGATGATTTGGCCGTAGCTCAGTGCTAGACTTTTGTTAAGCTTCATGAATGGATTCCTGCCATGTATTTTTATGCCATGTTTGAGTACTGTAGCATGTTCATCTTGTTGCATTTAGATGGCTACTTGCTGTAAATCGCAGAACGTGGTCATATTTGAATTGCTTGCCATTTCCAAACCGTAACTCCGATTCCAGCGTTCTTTATATCGTTTTCAAGTGATTTCATCTCATATTTCCAGTGGCACACTTGTATTCCCATGTTGAGGCCAGGTTCATGCATTCCCTGTCAAATCTTGCATATGCATCCCGCATAGCATACCATCTTTGCATCATATTGTTTGAGCTTTGCACGTGGTTGATTGTGTCCTTGTTGCTTGTTTGTCTTGTTTGGGTAGAGCCGGGAGACGAGTTCGCTAACAAGGAGCCCGATGACTTTGCTTTCGAGGATCCAGTCAACTCTGACAACTATGCAAGCAAGATGATCATACCCTCGAAACCACCACTATCTTTGCTTTGCTAGATGCTCGCTCTTTTGCTATGCCTATGCTACGATGCCTACCACTTGCTTATCATGCCTCCCAAATTTCCATGTGGAACCTCTAACCCACCATGTCCTAGCAAACCGTTGATTGGCTATGTTACTGCTTCGCTCAACCCCTCTTATAGCGTTGCTAGTTGCAGGTGAAGATTAGAGACCGTTCCTTGTTGGAACATTATTTACTTGCTGGGATATCATTATATTGCCATGTTATCTTAATGCATCTATATACTTGGTAAAGGGTGGAAGGCTCAGCCTCTCGCCTAGTGTTTTGTTCCACTCTTGTCGCCCTAGTTTCCGTCATATCGGTGCTATGTTCCCGGATTTTGCGTTCCTTACGCGGTTGGGTTATAATGGGAACCCCTTGACAGTCCGCCTTGAATAAAACTCCTCAGCAATGCCCAACCTTGGTTTTACCATTTGCCACCTAGCCTTTTCCCTTGGGTTTCGCGGACTCAAGGGTCATCTTATTTTTAACCCTCGGGCCAGTGCTCCTCTGAGCGTTGGTCCAACCTAGAGCACCGTGCGGGGCCGTCCCTTGGCAGCTTGGGTTACGTTGGCTCCCGTACGCTTAGCTTATCCGGTGTGCCCTGAGAACAAGATATGTGCAGCTCCTATCGGGATTTGTCGGCACAGCGGGTGGTGTTGCTGGTCTTGTTTTACCATTGTCGGAGTTGTCTTGTAGAACCGGGATGCCGAGTCTGATCGGAATGTCTTGGGAGAAGGTCTATTCCTTCGTTGACCGTGAGAGCTTGTCATGGCTAAGTTGGGACTCCCCTGCAGGGATTTGAACTTTCGAAAGCCATTCCCGCGGTTATGGGCAGATGGGAATTTGTTAATGCCCGGTTGTAGATAACTTGAACCTTAACTTAATTAAAATGAATCAACCGTGTGAGTTGCCGTGATGGTCTCTTCTCGGCAGAGTCTGGGAAGTGAACACGGTGTTGGAGTAATGCTTGCCGCAGGATGTCCTCTAGTTACTCGATCGCGCTTTGCCTTCTCTTCTCGCTCTCTTTTGCGAACAGGATAGCCACCATACATGCTAGTCGCTTGCTGCAGCTCCACTAATTTACCATGCCTTACCTATAAGCTTAAATAGTCTTGATCGCGAGGGTGTGAGATTGCTGAGTCCCTGTCGCTCACAGATTACTTCCAAACCAGATGCAGGGCCTGATGATTTCGTTCCAGATGACGCGCTTGGGCTCAAGTGGGAGTTCGACGAGGACTCACGCCGATACTACGTGTCTTTCCTGGATGATCAGTAGTGGTGCCTAGTTGGGATGATCGGGACCGTGTCGCATGTTGGGTTATCTTTTATTTTGGCTCCGTAGTCAGGCCATGAGTGTTTGAATGTTGTAGTGCTATTTATGTACTTGATTGACGTGGCGAGTGTAAGCCAACTATGTTATCTCCCCTTTATTATTTATATTATATGGGATGTTGTGAAGATTGCCTAACTTGCGACATTGCTTTCAATGCGGTTATGTCTCTAAGTCGTGCCTCGACACGTGGGAGCTATAGCCGCATCGAGGGTGTTACAAGTTGGTAATCAAAGCCTTCCCCGACCTTAGGAGCCCCCATTGCTTGATCGTTTTTAGCGGCCGAGTTGTGTCTAGAAAAAAATGTTTTCAGTCATTTAGAAATTATATATCGGAGAGTTTAGGAATTCTTTTTACTCCCCAGTCTCCTCATCGCTCTGGTAAGGCATCCTGACGTAGAGTTTGACTCTTCTCTTCTCAAATTTCACTAAATTTTTTTTAGGATCACGCGGGTATCTTGGAATCGTTCCGATGTTTTTGTGATGAGAACATTGTTCTTGGTGCCTCCTGTCTTTAGGGGTTGTGGCAGTGTCCCGGGGAGTTGAGCTAAGAGGTGTTGTCGTCACAATTTTATCATTGCAGTTCTGGAATACCTGAGTTTAGTACGCCGACATCGAAAATCTCTTTTATGCAGCTCGTTGGTGAGATAACCTCGATGCCACCCAGTACTGGGGCGGGAGTTCGGGAGTATCGCCATAACTTGTATAACGGATGCTTTTCGAAGGTTGAGGTAGATGGTTTCCGAAGTTTTTCTCGGTTATGTGTTGAAGGATGGATACATCTGGATGTAGGATTTGCTAGATTTGGGTGAGATATTATGCTTCCCCTGTATCCCCAACACCTGATTGCATAACCGGAAAGGTTCAGGAGTTTCATAGGTGGGAATTCTTGTAGCTCTAGTTCTTCTTCCACGGATATTTGGTTTGAGATTGGGTTTTCTTACCGAGTATTCGTTCTTGATCCGTATCTTGCTGATTTATTCCTCTACCTAAATTCTAAGTGGCTTCTTAATTTATGGATATGTGACCATTTCAAGTGGAATGCATTCGTTCATTTTGTTTGGATGTGAAGACTTTATGTTGCAATTTCAACCCGTTTGATTCAACTTCATTTTATCTGTCAATGTGCTAACGGTGGTCAACCTCATCAGGATGGCTCCCGCTAAGAGCACCAATCAGAATCAGCATCAAGATCCGCCACCACCTCCACATCCTCCGGAGGCATGGAAAGCTGTGATGGCCGCAACCAATGCAAACACACAGTTGATCATGCAAATTCTTCAAGAGCGCAATCAAGCGAACCAAGGCAACCAAGGCAACAATCAGAATCACTTTGCTACACTCAACCAGTTCCTTGCTAACGGGCCAAAGACTTTCAGCAATTGTGTTGAGGCAATTGATGCTGACGATTGGCTCATGGATCTATGCAAGCATTTCGAGTGCAGTAACGTCAGACCTGAGGACTTCGTCAAGTTCGCTTCCTTCCAACTCAAAGATCAAGCTGCAGAATGGTTCCAGCAGTACAAGGATTCCAGAGGTGGACGTGTTATTACCTGGGATGAATTCCGTCAAGATTTCAAAGCTCATCATATCCCCCAAAGCGTGGTTGAAAGCAAGCGTGAGGAATTCTGCAACCTGAAGCAAGGCTCTTTGTCTATCTATGACTACAACAAGTTGGTCCAGAAGCTTGCCCGCTTTGCTAAGCAGGACGTCCCTGATGAGAAGAGCATGATATACCAGTTCAGGGGTGGTCTCAGAGAAGAAATCCAGCTAGCTCTTGTTCTGTTTGAGCCTCTGAGGTACGATGAGTTCTACAACATGGCATTGAAGCAAGAGGCCGCTCAACTGAGGTGTGATGCTTCCAAGAAGCAAGTCAGAGATGCTACTCCTTCTTCCTCTACTCAAGTGGCTCAGCAGCTGAAGTATTGGCTTCCTCCTCCTCTGTTCCATCAGCCGTATCAGCAGAAGAGCAAAGGTGGCAGTGGACCCTCCCACCCACCCAACCCTGGTTTTAGAACAAGACTTCGTCTCAAGCTCCAAGATCGAGTGCTCCGTATCACCGTCCGCTTTCAGAGGTCACGTGCAACAAGTGCCAATAGAAGGGTCACTTTGCCAACAAATGCTTCAATCAGAGGCGCCTCCCTCCTCCTCCTCCTGTCAGATCAGCAAGTACATCTATGGTCAAGCATAACCCCAAGCACGCCAAGGTCAACTTGCTGAATGCAGCTCAGGCAGAGGACTCGTCAGATGTCATCATGGGTAACTTTCCAGTTAACTCCTTTCCCGCAAAAGTTCTTTTTGACACTGGTGCATCGCATTGTTTCATGTCAAGATCATTTGTTTCCAAGCATGACTTCGTTTCACAAATGTTGGGTAAACCTATGGGAGTGGTTTCTCCGGCTAAGTCTATGAGGGCTACTTCAATAGTCCGGGATGTTTCTATCATGATGGGTGATTTCATGTTTCTGGCTTCTCCAATGTTTCTTGGTAACTCGGATATTGATCTTATTCTCGGGATGGATTGGCTTTCTAAGCACAAGGCTCTGCTTGATTGTGCAGCTAGGCAGATTCAATTGACTCATTCGTTTGAGGATGTAATTGTCTTTGCCGATAATGATGATACCATCCGTCTGTTCTCTCTTAATGAGAAGGGTGAACTGGATGCCATCTCGCAAATTCCAGTCGTTTGCGAATACCAAGACGTCTTTCAAGAAGAGCTTCTAGGAATGCCTCCGCACCGACCAGTTGAATTCGTCATCGATCGCCTGGCATGGAACCTGTGGGCAAGCGTCCTTACAAGCTCGGACCTGAAGAGTTGAAGGAGTTGAAGAAGCAACTCGATATTCAAGAGAAAATGGGTCTCATCCGACCTAGTTCTTCTCCGTGGGGTTGTGGTGTTCTTTTTGTGAAGAAGAAGGATGGAACTGACCGACTTTGTGTTGATTACCGTCCATTGAACAAGAAGACTATCAAGAACAAATACCCACTTCCCAACATCAACAAGCTGTTCGAACAACTTAAAGGCGCCCAAGTATTCTCCAAGCTTGATCTCCGTATGGGTTATCATCAGATTCAAATCCGTGAGCAAGATATTCCCAAGACGGTTTTCAGGACAAGCTATGGTTCATATGAGTACACTGTCATGTCTTTTGGCCTCGTCAACGCTCCTCCGATGTTCTCTCGCATGATGAACTTCATCTTCAATGCCTACACCAATGACTTTGTTTTGGTCTATCTCGACGACATCCTGGTTTTCTCGAAGAACAAGGAAGATCATGCCAAGCACTTGCGTTTGGTACTCGATAAGCTGAGGGAACACCAGTTCTATGCCAAGTTCTCCAAGTGCGAATTTTGGCTCGATGAGGTTCTTTATCTTGGTCATATCATCTCTGCCAAGGGCATTGCGGTGAATCCTGAGAAGGTGTCTGAAATTGTGAATTGGCAACCTCCTCAGAACGTGAAGCAACTCCGTAGCTTCCTCGGTCTTGCAAGCTACTGCCGAAGATTCGTTGAAAACTTTTCTAAGATCGCGAAGCCTCTCTCAAATCTTCTCTAGAAGCACGTCAAGTACATTTGGTCTCCGGAGTGTGAAATTGCTTTCAACACTTTGAAAGAGAAATTGGTCACTACTCCAGTTCTGACTCCGCCTGATGAATCCAAACCGTACGAGGTCTTTTGTGATGCCTCTCTCCAAGAACTACCCCACTCATGATCTCGAGTTGGCGGCAGTTGTGCATGCTCTTTTGACTTGGAGACATCTCTTATTGGGAAGAAAAGTAGACATTTTCACTGATCACAAGAGTCTCAAGTACATCTTCACTCAGCCTAATCTCAACCTCAGGCAAACTCGATGGGTCGAAATGATTCAAGAGTATAATCCGAGTATCGAGTATACTCCAGGCAAGGCTAATGTGATTGCTGACGCATTGAGCAGGAAGGCTTATTGCAACAGTCTGATTCTCAAACCTTATCAACCCGAGCTTTGTGAAGCTTTCCGCAAACTTAATCTGCAAGTTGTTCCTCAAGGTTTCCTCGCCAACCTTCAAGTCTCTCCTACCTTGGAAGACCAGATTCGCCAAGCTAAGCTTCTTGATGCTATGGTGAAGAAGGTGAAGATTGGGATTGCCAAGAGTCAACCCAAGTACAAGTGCTACCGCCTTGATGACAAGGATACTCTCTTCTTTGAGGATCATCTTGTTGTGCCCAAGGGTGACCTTCGTAAAGTGATCATGAACGAGGCTCACAATTCTCTTCTCTCCATCCACCCTGGGAGCACGAAGATGTATCAGGACCTCAAGAAGGCCTATTGGTGGACTCGAATGAAGCCCGAGATCGCTCAGTTCGTGAATGAGTGTGATGTCTGCAAAAGAGTGAAGGCAGAACACCAAAGGCCAGCTGGTCTCCTCCAACCTCTTGCCATTCCAGAATGGAAGTTTGACCACATTGAGATGGACTTCATGACTGGGTTTCGAAAGTCCAAATGTGGCAATGATGCTATATTCGTTGTCATTGACAAACTCACTAAAGTGGCTCATTTTCTGCCTATTAAAGAGTCAATCACGGCAGCTCAATTGGCGGAACTCTATACCTCTTGAATTGTCTCTTTGCACGGTATTCCACAAGTGATCTCTTCAGACCGTGGCAGCATCTTTAGCACAAAGTTTTTGGATTATTTTCAGAAGGCCATGGGCACCAACATCCGCTTCAGCACAGCTTTCCATCCTCAAACTAGCGATCAAGTCGAGCGTGTCAATCAGATTCTTGAAGATATGCTCAGGGCTTGTGTGATCTCCTTCGGCATGAAGTGGGAGGATTGTCTTCCTTATGCTGAATTCTCCTACAACAACAGTTTTCAAGCAAGTTCGGGCAAGGCCCCATTTGAAATTTTGTATGGCAGGAAGTGCTGTACCCCTCTCAACTGGTCCGAAATCGGTGAATGCCAGCTTCTCGGAAATGACTTAATCACAGAGGCAGAGGAAATGTGCAAAGTCATTCGAGATAACCTCAAAGCAGCCCAATCCCGCCAGAAGAGCTACTATGATAGTAAGCACCGTGATTTGGCTTTCGAGATCAGAGATCATGTTTACCTCCGCGTCTCTCCTATGAAAGGTACTCGTCGCTTCGGTATCAAAGGGAAGCTTGCCCCTAGATACGTGGGACCTTTCAAGATTGTCAGCAAGAGAGGCGATCTCGCCTATCAACTCGAGCTTCCTTCAAACTTTGCAAATGTTCATGACGTGTTCCATGTCTCTCAGCTCCGAAAGTGCTTCAAGACCCCTGACCGCACCGTCAACTTCGAGGACATTGAGCTCCAAGAAGATCTCTCTTATCGTGAGCACCCCGTTGCTATTCTTGAAGAGACAGAACGCAAGACTCGCAACAAGTCAATCAAATTCCTAAAAGTCAAGTGGTCACACCATTCCGACCGTGAAGCTACCTGGGAACGCGAGGATCACCTCTGTTCTGATTACCCGGCGTTCTTTCAGTCCTAGATCTCGGGACGAGATCCTTTCGTAGTGGTGGAGTGTTGTAACACCCCGGATGTAATTTACCCAATATGTAATCCAACTCTTGTTGTTTCCGGCGTTAAGTTATTGTATTTTCTCGGGTTCGGGTTTTTGTCTCCGTGTGTTGTTGTCGTTGTCATGCATCTCATATCTTGTCATATGTGCATTGCATTTGCATACGTGCTCATCTCATGCATTCGAGCATTTTCCCTGTTGTCCGTTTTGCATTCTGGCGCTTCGTTCTCCTCTGGTGGTCAATTCTACCTTTCTTTCGTGTGTGGGGATTAAACATTTACGGATTGGACCGAGACTTGCCAAGCGGCCTTGGTTTACTACCGGTAGACCGCCTGTCAAGTTTCGTACCATTTGGACTTCGTTTGATACTCCAACGGTTAACCGAGGGACCGAAAAGGCCTCGTGTGTGTTGCAAACCAACACCTCTCCAATTTGGCCCAAAACCCACCAAAACCTTCGCCATCATCTAGAGCGTTCGATCACGATCGCGTGGCCCAAAACCGCACCTCATTTGGACTCTCCTAACTCCCTCTATGCCTATATATACCTCCCCCATTCCAAATCTCGGATCCCCTCCTCGAAACCCTAAAAAAATCCATCTCCGCCGCCGGACAACGTCCGTCCCCGGCCGGACAGCCTCCACCGCCGCCTTCGACCAACCGGGGCGCGCCACGTGGGCATCCAGCCCCACTTCGCCGCCTCCTCCCACCGCCGGCCCGCTCGGCCCGCGAGGGGCCCTCCTGGGCCCGGGCGCCGCCTCCCCGCGCCTTCTCCACCCCACCGCCCGACGGCGCTGCCCCGCCGCCTTCGCCTCGCCGGTCGGCACCGCCACGCCGCCGGTCCAGGGCGCCGCACTAGCCTTCTCCGGAGGATCCGGGCCGCCGCATCCGCGCCGCCGCCGCCAACCGTCGCCGCCGTCCGCCGCTTCGGATCCGGCCACCTCGCCGGCGAGCCCCCTCCTTCGCGCCAAGTTCGACGACTCCGGCGACCTCGAAGCTCCGGCCGGCGAACCTCGTTCCGTGTGCAAACCGGATCTGGATCTGGATCTCGTCTGGGTTGACTTTTCTGCCCGAAACCCTAATTTTATTGCTATGTTCATCGTGCTGTAACTCCGCATCCGTAGCTCCGTTTTGGGCATATAGCATATAAAAATTTTCGCCTCAGAGAGCACATCATTTCATCTCATTGCATCATTTTCATTTGAGTTCATCTTGATGCCCAAAATGCTGTTAGAAGAATGCTATTTGAGATAATTGTCTGATCTGCTGCTCCAATTAGATATTTGTCATTTTTGCCATGATTATTGTGTGCATGATATGCCCTGGAGCTCTACATGTGTTTTGTTATATGTTTTGCCATCTATCCAGAGGTGCAACCCATGTATTTTTTTGATGTGTGTGGTGACTAGCACGAGCTTGCAAAGTGGAGCATTCGTTAATGCTGATTTCAGGGACTTAGCATTTCCACTAAGTCCTTGAGCTGTTTATCTCATTATGCCATATGTTCATGTTGTTTCCTAGTGATCCGTGCCTCTTTTGAGGATGGTCAGTAAGGATGTTTTGTTAATCTTGTAGTGCTCTATTCATCCATATCTTTTTTTGCAATTATGGAGCACCCTAGCTTGAGTCAATCGAGCTCTACTTTTGTCATTTCATGAATCTGGGCAGATTGTCTACTTGTTTGCAATTTTGCCGATGATGTTGTAGTTGATCCGTGCATGCTATGGTATTGTTCTTGCCATGTCTAGCTGGTATTTTGTGTATTCTTGATGGGTGCATGCGTAGATTGTCATGACTTGCTCTGTAGTGAGTGCATCGAGCTCGTAAACATGCCTACTTGATATATGTTTCAGCATGCTCCAGTTTTCACATGCTTGCAAATGTATTTTCTGATCCCTTTTTCCTCAAGGTCACTAAGGGACTTTTGTTAATCTATTTGAGTAGCTCCATGTCATGCTTTACTTTTCCATGTTCAGGTCCTGTAGCATATAGTTTTCATGCTCCGAAGTGTGCTATCTGATCTGAAATTCCAGACAACTGTTAATTTCACTAAGTCTGAGATCTGTTTGTCAAATGCATTTTTCCCATGCTTGTTTGAACCTGTTAATGGATGATTTGGCCGTAGCTCAGTGCTAGACTTTTGTTAAGCTTCATGAATGGATTCCTGTCATGTATTTTGATGCCATGTTTGAGTACTGTAGCATGTTCATCTTGTTGCATTTAGATGGCTACTTGCTGTAAATCGCAGAACGTGGTCATATTTGAATTGCTTGCCATTTCCAAACCGTAACTCCGATTCCGGCGTTCTTTATATCGTTTTCAAGCAATTTCATCTCATGTTTCCAGTGGCACACTTGGATTCCCATGTTGAGGCCAGGTTCATGCATTCCCTGTCAAATCTTGCATATGCATCCCGCATCGCATCCCGCATAGCATACCATCTATGCATCATATTGTTTGAGCTTTGCACGTGGTTGATTGTGTCCTTGTTGCTTGTTTGTCTTGTTTGGGTAGAGCCAGGAGACGAGTTCGCTAACAAGGAGCCCGTTGAGTTTGCTTTCGAGGATCCAGTCAACTCTGACAACTTTGCAGGCAAGATGATCATACCCTTGAAATCACTACTATCTTTGCTTTGCTAGATGCTCGCTCTTTTGCTATGCCTATGCTATGATGCCTACCACTTGCTGATCATGCCTCCCAAATTGCCATGTCAAACCTCTAACCCACCATGTCCTAGCAAACCGTTGATTGGCTATGTTACCGCTTCGCTCAGCCCCTCTTATAGCGTTGCTAGTTGCAGGTGAAGATTGGAGACCGTTCCTTGTTGGAACATTATTTACTTGTTGGGATATTATTATGTGTTATCTTAATGCATCTATATATTTGGTAAATGGTGGAAGGCTCGACCTCTCGCCTAGTGTTTTGTTCCACTCTTGCCGCCCTAGTTTCCGTCATATCGGTGTTATGTTCCCGGATTTTGCGTTCCTTACGCGGTTGGGTTATAATGGGAACCCCTTGACAGGCCACCTTGAATAAAACTCCTCCAGCAATGCCCAACCTTGGTTTTACCATTTGCCACCTAGCCTTTTCCCTTTGGTTTCGCGGACTCAAGGATCATCTTATTTTTAACTCCCGGGCCAGTGCTCCTCTGAGCGTTGGTCCAACCTAGAGCACCGTGCGGTGCCCTCCCTTGGCACCTTGGGTTACATTGGCTCCCGTACGCTTAGCTTATCCGGTGTGCCCGGAGAACGAGATATGTGCAGCTCCTATCGGGATTTGTTGGCACGGCGGGTGGTGTTGCTGGTCTTGTTTTACCATTGTCGGAGTTGTCTTGTAGAATTGGGATACCGAGTCTGATCGGAATGTCTCGGGAGAAGGTCTATTCCTTCGTTGACCATGAGAGCTTGTCATGGGCTAAGTTGGGACTCCCCTGCAGGGATTTGAACTTTCTAAAGCCGTGCCCGTGGTTATGGGCAGACGAGAATTTGTTAATGTCCGGTTGTAGATAACTTGAACCTTAACTTAATTAAAATGAATCAACCGTGTGAGTTGCCGTGATGGTCTCTTCTCGGCGGAGTCCGGGAAGTGAACACGATGTTCGAGTAATGCTTGCCGCAGGATGTCCTCTAGTTACTCGATTGCACTTTGCCTTCTCTTCTCGCTCTCTTTTGCGAACAGGATAGCCACCATACATGCTAGTCGCTTGCTGCAGCTCCACATATTTGCCCTGCCTTACCTATAAGCTTAAATAGTCTTGATCGCAAGGGTGCGAGATTGCTGAGTCCCTGTGGCTCACAGATTACTTCCAAACCAGATGCAGGGCCTGATGATTCCGTTCCAGATGACGCGCTTGAGCTCAAGTGGGAGTTCGACGAGGACTCACGCCGATACTACGTGTCTTTCCCTGATGATCAGTAGTGGTGCCTAGTTGGGGTGATCGGGACCATGTCGCAAGTTGGGTTATCTTTTATTTTGGCGCCGTAGTCAGGCCATGAGTGTTTGAATGTTGTAATGCTATTTATGTACTTGATTGACGTGGCGAGTGTAAGCCAACTATGTTATCTCCCCTTTATTATTTATATTACATGGGATGTTGTGAAGATTGCCTAACTTGCGACATTGCTTTCAATGCGGTTATGTCTCTAAGTCGTGCCTCGACACGTGGGAGCTATAGCCGCATCGAGGGCGTTACATGCCGCTGGAAAATTGAAGCAATGCCACTGTTAAAAGTAAATTACATTTTTAACGAATGTTGTTTTAAGAGAATGTCTCTGTTAATATGAAGCAATGCAACCGTTTTAGAAATGCTACTATCCTACTTTGTTTTCCATCAAGATAAGCTAGATGCTTCTTTTCATCACTGTTTGTTTTCATCCTTCTTTATTGTCCAGTAATTGTTTCCTTTTTTGCCTTTGTTAAAACAGGGATATCTATTCAACTTGTTGCTATAGCAAACTTAAATGTCACACCGGAAACTTTGCTTCATTTTAGTGCAAATGCACAAAACGAGATTGGATTTCCTATTCGTGTTGGTAGATTCGTATTTTATCTTGTTCGTCTCATGAAAGGTCAGTATAGGCCTTCATCCACATGATTGTGAAGTGTGCTTTGAGATGATGTGCTACTTGAATTGGTACTGTTTTAAATAAATGTTGAATTGAAGCTATTGTATTGCTTTCTTTTACCATTAAGTAGTGAACAAAAATGGGACCAACCCAGACATGATGCTTGTTGCTTTGTTACAACAAACTATGCATCACCCCCTTTATAAGTAGATGGAAGCACACGGTGTTGTTGCGCCGACTCTCCCTGGAACTGTTTTGTTTTTTGTTAATCTAATGCCGCTAGTAAAATTAAGCAATGTCACTCTCAGAATTAACTACCAAATCTTAGTTTAAAACTGCAACACTTGTTAGGGATTGGCAAGATTACCATTTTTGTGGCCGCATGTTTCATCCTCCTTTATTGGCCATTAATTGATTCCTTTTTTGCCGCTGTTAAAACAGGGACATCTATTCAACTTGTTGCTATTGCGACATTTTGCTTTGCTACGCGAAACACTTCTGTTTTAACAGTTTTTTGTGAAGTTCAACTTGAATGTCACATTGCTTAATTTTGGTGGAACTGCACAAAAGGAGATCGGATTTCCATATATGTGTTGGGATTTGTTTCAAGTCCTCCTCGCGAGTTGTTTCAAATCTTGGTCAAGAAAGGTCAGTACCGACATTCATCCACATGATGCTGCAGTGTGCTTTGAGATGTTGTGCTACTTGTATTGGTACTGTTTTGGATAAATGTTCAATTGAAGCTATTGAACGGCTGTCTTTTACCATTAAGTGAGCAAAAATTGTTCCAACCCAGACATGATTCTTGTTTCTTTGTTACAACAAAACTCTGCATCACCTCCTTTATAAGTAGATGGAAGCACATGATGTTGTTGCGCCTACTCTCCCCTGGAACTGTTTATACTTTTTGTTAATCTAATGCTGCTGGTAAAATTAAGCAATGCCACTCTCAGAATTAACAATTGAATCTTAGCTAAAAACTGCAACACTTGTTAGGGATCGGCGGGAGTACCATTTCTGTTAGGGATCGGCCAGAGTACATATTTAAGAAATGTATTGTTCAGATAATGTCTCTGTTATTATATATCAGTTACATTGTTTTACAAATGGTACTATCCTGCTTTGTAGTTCTTTCTACATGTTTAACCATGGTATTTTTAAGATAATGTCTCTATTAAAATGAATCAGTCACATTGTTTTAGGAATGGTATTTTCCTGCTTTCTCATTCTTTATACATGTTGAAACAAGGCATTGTTATGATAATGTCTCAGTTAATATGAATGATTCACACTGATTGAGAATTGCTACTCTCCTGCTTGGTTTCCCATTAAGATAAGGTAGATTAGTAGATGTTTATTCTTTTGGGAGTAAAAGTCATCAACCATTATTTCTCAGTAATTGTTTCCCTTATACCTAGTGTTGCTTACAGGGATATCAAAATCAAAGCTCGGTTTTATTTCGACTTTGATTTTAGTTGAACTGCACTAATGGAACCAATGTGTCTAAGGCAAACTGCTGCATTAGTGGGTTTAGTTGGTCTTACCACTTTGCAGAAAGAAGCAGTCACTGTTTGCGCTACATTATAGAAGGAATGATCGAGAAGCTTACAGAGTATTAGTAGACGCTGGTGACATGACTAGTCTGCAGAGAGCATGGGCAACTCGACAACACGTGGAGTGCAAAATTCACTCCACAAGCAAAGGTATGACTAAGTCAGTTGCGACGTATCTATAACAAACGAGGTCACTATCGGCCTTCATCCACATGATTGGGCTTTGTTATGTTGTGCTACTTATATTGTTGTATTGTTTTGAATAAATGTTTAACTCAAGCTATTGTATTGCTATCTTTTCCTGTTAAAGATAATTAAGATGATTATAGTTGTAAGCGTATGTTTAATCAACTAGTACCACTATTATATTCATCACGCTTTTTCTGTATTTATGCAGACAGGGATGTTGAGCTTGATTTTAGTGGAACTGCACAAAATGTTCAGATGGTTCGTGTCCTCCATAATACTTCATCATGCACAATACAACGAATTGTTCTCTAATCATTCATCTTCACCTTGAGCCACCAGACTATTTGTTTGAATGGAGCTGCCAACATCGGCCATTAAGAAGGGTAAGAGCAAATACAAAAGGAGAGATGGTTGCTTTACTTGTGGTTCGGAGGAACACCGGGCAAACAAGTGCCCAAACAAGTACAAGAAACCAGGATAGGACTCCCAAGTCTATCAATGTCACTCTAAGCAACAATGATGGGGCATCTGGGTATGGTAATCTGTTTACCATACTTTCAGTTTGTTAGTCAATCGATTGGTGGGTTGACACTGGGGCCAATATTCATGTGTGTGCTGATGTGTCTTTGTTTTCTTGCAAGCATATAAATACGAAATCCACACGGAAGCTCAGCTTGATTTTAGTGGAACTGCACAAAATGTTCAGATGGTTCGTGTCCTCCATAATACTTCATCATGCACAATACATCAAGTGGTCCTCTAATTATTCATCGTCACCTTGAGACACCGGACTATCAGATGACAAACTGATGACAAACCTGTCGGTGTACAAAAGTAGGGTCCTTCTGTACTCCTTTACTTGTGCACGGGCAGTCGTAGCCGCACCTGCGACCATGCTTGGCGGGGCAGAGGAAGCAAAGATACAAGACTACCCGAGCAGTGCTGAAGCCAGAGGCGCGAAGAGCAAAGGGACAAGATTGGTTTCCCCCGGCAAAAGCCTTGCCGGGGAGGACCTACACTGCCCTGGCAAGAGCCTTGCCGAGGAAACGTGCCCATCACCATCGAGACCGCCACCTTTGAGCCTGAGTATTATGACGCCATCGACAACGTCAAGACCAAGGCTCGGGAGCGCCTGCATGGTGGCATGCAGATCTTTGTCATAAACAGAGGCCTGTAATACTGGGTTAGAACCAAAAGACGAAGGCCCCCGGCAATATCATTGCTGAGGACGACCACAGAAACCCGGTAAGATCCTTGCCGGGGGCCCGGCAAGACCCTTGCCGGGGATATCTGTAGGGCCACAACCAGGCCCGCACTTACCAAGGTTTCACTGCCCCATGGTCATTCTGACGCTGCAGCAGCCAGCCTGCTCCATGGAAGCATGCAACTTCTAGGCCAACCAGGCTAGCACCTGCGTGGTGGCATGCAGATCTTTCAGAAGACCCTGCCACCGCACCACCGGAGCAGCCAGCCAGCGTGGCGCTACATGCGTCGTCAGCTCGGACGTGCATCCAAGCAAGGCAAGGTGGCGAAAGACAAGACGAGCTCCTATGCCATCCCCAGTAAAGCAAGTGGGCACGTCGGCAGCGCATTAAATGTGTTTGTCCTACAATTCCTGGATTTAGACTTGTACACTGTAGATACTTTCCACCTCCTATGTGCAACTGTGGCGAACCCCTTTGACTATAAAAGGAGGCCTTAGGCGTACTGAGGAAGGATTCAGACTTTTTGGGCTAGGATGCACCGCAGCTAGTGCAAGAACTCAAGAACACCAAATATACACCGAAGCAGATTAGGGTATTACGCATCGCTTGCGGCCCGAACCTGGATTCCACCGCGTTGATCTTCTAAACCCGCTCTTTCCACAGCCTCGTGCCCCGTCAACCGTAGTAGGGATTCCCTGTGATTCCATAGGTGTCCTTTTCCCCGACAAACCCTACCCGTTCCACAATCATAGGCATTACATATTTTGAATGGGAAAAGCTTGTCAAAGTTTAATCATTGATGTTAGCAAGAAGACATTGGTATAATATATTGGAATTGGAAAACCTTGTCAATTTTTGCTCATTGATGTTAGCCAGAAGACATGCATTCGATATTTTTTAGTGGGACGCCCTTTGCTGTGAGAAACGTCAATCGTTTTTTCCTACTCTGTCTTCAGTTTAGAAGTAATTATTGACTCTGTTGAGATGCATAGTCACATGAATGTTGACTTATGTAAGGTATTTTAAGAGTTTGTTCTGAATGTTTTCTATGTAATGCCAGGCCTTTGTGAGTTTGATTGCAAAGTTGAGCTTGGAATGTTTTGGCATGCGGCATCATGAGCTGTTCACCGTGCCTCCTGAGAATAATGCTTCATATTGTTTTGCATGTTGATCTAATGCCTGTGATTTGCATGTTAAGAAGATCATCCTCTTCTGTTGTTTCTGTGCTTAAGAAGTTCATTGTCTTATGTTTCATTCATAGCCTATATGACAACTCGGGTAGGTTAGAGGTGAAACCATATGATCTTCCGACCAACTCATCATCCTAGGCCATGATTAGATCATCATTTTCCAACCAAAACCGCTTGTAAAACTGACGCTTGTAAATAAAAGCAGATGGACTTCGGCGAAGCGCTTGATTGGGCGATTTTGACTGGTAAAATATACATTGGTATCTCAAATTACATGTGTAACTCGCCGATTTTCGTTACATACCTCGGGCCCTCGGTTTCATTACGCTTGTATTTTTACGTGTTGTTTGCGATGATGAGTAAATTACACTTGTGTCATAATACAGGTGTGAAATAAACGAGAGCTCCCAAGCATGGCCTTACAATTTCATGCAGTCTCTCGAAGGTGCTCATAGGTTTGCGATGATCCTGGCTTCCTGAATGAGCAGCGGGCGCTGTATCAGACCATCCGTAGGGCCTGCGAGGCCCTCTCCATCATCCTTCGAGTTGTTGCGCTCACCCTGGCGTCGAGCATTGTCAACATGGTCAACGAACATGAGGATTCAGGAGATGACTTTATTTTGACTGGATGACAGGAGGGACCAACTAGGGCCATAGCCGTACGTATGGAAGTTCCTCCTTATTATATACAACTATAATTTTTTTTGCTTCCTCCTGGTTTCCTGACATCACAGTCCCACACTATTGTCAACCTATATAGTCAATAAACGAGAGAATTGCACAAGGAGCAGCCGATAGTTGGGACCCAGCAGCTCGAGCAGTATTTGTTTTTTTAGGTGTAAGCGGAGTTTTTCTTGAGCGATGTTTTTGTTGTTGTTCAGAGGAGCGGGGTATCAACCGGGCGAGCTGTGGCCCGTCTAGCCCAGGCTATTATTTTATGTCGACCAAATATCCATCCTAAATATTTTTTTCAAGGTGAAAATGGCTAGCACAGCTATACTTTTTTGCGGAATATCCAACCCAGGTCAACTTGTTATTCTCCTTCCCGCTGGCCTCTAAATCTTTCCTATTAGGCCTAACAAGAAAATGGGTTTTAAGGAATAATAAATGGGATGTAATTATAAAAACCGGGCTGTTAATATAGAAAAATGCAGCAAGCAGGTAATTAGTTTCAAAAATATTATTGTTTGAATTTGGAAATTTACATTTCATTACTTATTGCGCGTGCGGTATATTTTAGATTTTTACATAATACAAATTCATTTTGAAATTATATTTAATCTGACTCGAAATTTCGAGATAATTTTTTTCCCGATCCCATCAAAATGTGGGATTTTTGGTTGAATTCTGTTTTGAGAGGTTGGTTTAAATTATTAATCATTCTCCTGGCTAGAAAATGGGTTGTAATTTTAACAGAAAGTATATGGGTTGTAGTAAATTCCATTAGAATTCAAAAATGGGATGTACACTATTACAAATCGCAAATGGGCTATATGTTCTTTGCCACAGATGTGATGCTCACTTGTGGGCCTACTATTTTTTCGAGAATTATAGTCAGTGACGCGTACCGCCAGCTTGTGGGCCTACTAAGGCCTACCGAAGGCTTTGTAAACTTATAGTCAAGACACGATTCTAGAAGAAGTGGTCGTTGGATGTCCATCCAATGGCTATAGTGCTTCTTCAATCTTGGGTATTCTTGCTTCAGCCACCCAAACCACCGCCAGCTGTACTGCCTGCTACCGCCTCCCGTGGTCAGCTGTGCTGCCGCGCAGGCTTCACCGGCCACTCTACTCCCAAATGTCGTCCAGGCCATTCCTCTACTCACCAACACCTCCTGTTCTTCACCAGCGACGGCAGCCTCACTCCACAGCCAAACCAGTGAACCCTCGTACTCCCCTCCGCATGGGCATCCACTATTGTGTGCTCGTCGGCTCTGGGTCGTTCCCTTCGTAATATGTCAGGACCCCGATTCCGAGTCACATCGATCTAGCTGGTAACACCTCATATCACTTTGCGGCCTCACGCACGGTATTCCCACGGGTGTCGCCTTACCATGGCCCGGGTCCGTTTGCGCCTTTTGGCTCACGTATATGATAATGTCTCTAGCATCCATATGACAGAGAATCCGGGCCAACATGGCTAGTCATGAACCCAAAGCGGCACTAACCTATGGGAACAGGCATACATGAATCACATCGAGCATGTCGGTCAGCAGCGTGTGAATCCGGGTTGTAGCACTGGGCTAACAGGACTCCGGGAACCCGGCCTATAGCAGGCTAGGCAGGACTCCGGATGTCACCGCGTGACATTTCCCCGAAGGGACAGACACAGGAACGAAGTGAAACACATGCCGGCCAGTCAAGTGATCTGAGCAGTAGTGCTGGGCTAGCAGGACTCCGATGAACTGGGCTGTAGCGGACTACTATGGCTCAAGGAAGCACTAGACTACATTTGCCCATAAGAGAGGCTGCCAAGGATAAACAACTAGATTGTCGGATCCCACACATACCAAGCATTTCAATCATACACACAATATGCTCGATATGTGTAAATACAACATGGCATCACAACATAAGTCTACGACTCAAAGTATTTATTCATTAGGCTCCGAGGAGCGAGATATTACAAACATGGGTCTTATGACCCAACATACAGAGCATACAAGCAACAAGCACATGCGGAAGCTTAACATGTCTAAGTACAGACATCTACAAATGGAAAAGGCTGAGAAGCCTGACTATCTACCAGATCCTGCCGAGGGCACAAGATCGTAGCTGAGGTATCAAGCTAAACGTCGAAGTCCACGCGAAATTACTAGCGAGACTGAAGTCTCTCTGCAAAACATAAATTAAGCAAACGTGAGTACAAATGTACCCAGCAAGACTTACATCAGAACTATCTACATATGCATCAGTATCAGTAAAGGGGGTGGTGGAGTTTAACTGCAGCAAGCCAGCTTTGACTCAGTGGCTAACCTGAACTACGACTGCAAGCAACTCTTTTAAGGTGGCGCACACGAGTCCACATATTCACCATTCAATACACCACCATGGATCCGCTCTCATCTCCCTACGAGAAGGCCATCCATAGCACTCACACTTATCTTGCGAGTGTTAGAGTATCCACTTTCACTTGTCTATGAACTGTTATAGGCAACCCAGAAGTCCATTACCGCGGACACGGCTATTCGAATAGATGATGTTAACCCTGCAGGGGTGTACTTCTTCACACATGCTCTCACCACTTACCGCCGTTTACACGACATGTACTCGGCAACCTTCAAGCGAAAGCCCAACGAGGGTGTCAGCCACGGCCTACCTAAACACTCAAGTCTCTAGTCCAGGTTTATCGCCTATCCAGGTTCCATCCGCAGGGAGTCCGGCCGAGGTTTCCACATACGGCCCCGAACGATGTGAACAGGGTTCCCGGGACACCAAACGGGCGCCCGGTACACCGTGCCACGGTGTATCTCCTGCAACATAGCCCACCCCTAGGGTCAGCGCTACGCACGGCCGCCAACACATAATCTACAAACACCAGAAACTATTTGCAACTCCTGGACAGAGGACAAGGGTCATCAAGAAGCCGAGAGGGTCCATTGGTTTCGGGCCCAATGCGTGGTAGTAACTATTTCATGGATCACAAACACAGAACTCAGTTCCTGAGGACGGTTTCAATAAGACAACCCACCATGTACTCCTACATGGCCTCTCACCGCTACCTTTACCAAATCGTGTTCACACACTTAGCTCACACACTGTAGGACATGTTTACACACCTCCGATTCATCCCCGATGAATCAGACCTGACACAACTCTATGCAATAGCAGGCATGACAAACAAGAATGAATGAGTAGACACATCAGGGCTCAAACAACTCCTACTCATACTAGTGGGTTTCATCTATTTACTGTGGCAATGACAGTTCATGCAGAGGATAAGGGGCTCAAGTACCACAGCAAGTAACAGTTGAATCGTTGTTGTCCTAATGCAGTAAAAGAGAGCAGGAGCGAGAGAGTGGGATTGTATCGGAATAAACAAAGGGGTTTTGCTTGCCTGGCACTTCTGAAGATAACATTGGGTCTTCATCAGTGTCAACGATCACAGCGTCGGAGCATCGTCTACCGAGAGGGGACAAACACCGGCAACTGAGAAAGAACTCAATCAACACATGACGATATGCAACAATATGATGCATGCTATGACATGGCAATATGAATGTTTTTTGAGCTAATGCAACTAGCAACATGTTAGATGGAGTTGGTTTGAACCCTAGGTTCAAATTCAAACTCCATATGTGAAATTCAAATGCCATTTAATTGATTTGACCTGATCAGCAGGTATAAGTTGATCTAACATGCATGAAAGTGGCACATATGGATTCCTTGAATTGTTCTGATAATTTTTCATATATAATTTATTTCATTTGGAGCTATGGTTGATTTTCTATGATTTTTGGAAGTTTTGGACATTTTCTGAATTAAATAAATCATTTCTAATTTATTTAAAATCCAGAAAGCATTACTGCGTCAGCCTGACGTCAGAATGATGTCATCAGGTCAACTGTGGCTGGCCAGGTCAAACCTGACCAGTGGGGCCTACTGGTCAGTGACACAGTGCTGGCTCGAGTCAATGACAGGTGGGACCGGTCAAAGGCCACGTCAGCAAAGTCAACCTGACTTGTGGGCCCGGTGGTTTAGTCTAAGTTAAACAGGGAATAAATCCTGGGGTTAATTAGCGCGTGGGGCCCATCCGTTAGTGGCACAGTAGTTAGCTAATGGCGTCATTAGTGTTAACTAAGTGTGCCACGTCGGAGTCACCGGAGTTCAGCCGGCGGCGACCAAAACCGTGGCGGCAACTCGCCGGAGTTGCTCGGGTTTCACGTACAGGCCGCGGTTTGAGCCGCGGTTGGTCTTTACGGGTAGCTGGCGTTGCAGCGCGTCGCCTGATGGCAGTAGCCGGGCCTGGAGTGGCCGGAGTCGACGACGGCGTCAAGTCGCGCGGCGGCCGGAGTTCGGGCACCTGCGGGTTTGGCGTTGTGGTGCATGGGAGGAGGAGCCGGTGGGTGAAACGTGCTCCTGGGGGTGCACTAAGTGCAGTGACGCGCTCGGTTTGGACGGAGGCGTACCAAAATGACGACGGCGACAAGTCCGGCGCCGGTGAGGTCTCGGTCTTGACGGAAACAAGGGCTATGATGAGCTAGTGGGCATGGGAGTAGGGGGGTCGATAGAGGAGCTCACCGCGAGTTCAGAGGTGGCCTCGGCGAGATCGGGAAGGGGCTGCTGGTGACGAGAGGTCGCCGGCGATCTCGGTGGCCGAATGAAGAGGGCGGCGGCGGTGGCGGTTTTGCAGCGCTTCCGGGGCCTCGTGGCTCATCGAGGAGGTAGAGAACGAAGTGGCGGAGCCTCTGGGCGCGTCGGTGAGGCGTGGGGTGGCCGGTGGCCATGGTGGTGCGCGTCGGCGGCGATGGCTACGCTCGGCGGTAGCGCGTAAGAGGAACCGAGGAGGGGGATGAGCGAGGGAGAGTGCGAGGGGGTTCGAGGGCCGTGCGTGGCGGCGTTGGAGATGTCCAGGGCGACGAGGGGGCAGCTAGGCAGGAAGCTGTCGGCGTGGCACGTTGCGGCGTCGTGGCTGTCTTCTCCTCTGCCTTCTGGCCGGAGGAAGAAGACGCCCCTACCCTCGGTGGGCTGGGCTGCCAGCTGGGCCGGCCAGGTGGGCTGCAGGTGAGGTTACTCTCTCTCTCTCTTAATTTAGTTTCTGTTTTTATTTTTTTCTTTCCTATTTTGAATTAGTAAAAATACTAATTCATTTGGTAAAATCCTAAAAATAATTGTGGGCACTTTTGAAACTATTTCCAATAGCCCTCAAATGTTTTCAAGATTATTTGGACATTTAAAATAGTTAATAGAATTTAAATGTCCAAATTCAAATACTTATGATTTAATTCAAAAATCCATAATAGCCTCCAAAAATATGAAACCATTTTTGGCAGAGGGTTTAGCCAGGACCAAAGATGGTGGACATTTATGAAGGGCATTTTGGGTTCATTGAAAAGTTTTAAGTTCGAACCTAGTTAATTCCTTTAATGCTAGGGTTTAGGCAATCCCGATTTCAAATTTTAATGGAATTTAATCATGATGCAAGATGATGATGCAAAGACAAGCAAGGGCTGAACTGGGGCTGTGACAGCTCACCCCCACTAAATAAGAATCTTGTCCCGAGATTCAAGACGTGAGGTAAGAGGTCAAAGGGGAACACAAACTAACACAATCTTCATGATCCAATTAGGCTTCTCGAAGATGTTGGTTCATTGCTTCAAATTGATCTTGACGTCTTTGCTTTCGAGATCTTCATTCAACTCGATGACAACGAAAAGAGATTCTACAAGAAACGATCTCCTAGAAGATCGAGCAACTCACGATCAACTCACGGGATGAGACATAGTAACATATCTCGAGTTGAGACAGAGAACACATCGAGAGGGATGGAAGAACAAGCGACGGGGTTTGATTGGGTGGGCAACAATTCCACGCTTAGAAAGATGGTGGATGTTGTCAAGGTGGCGAGGAAATAATTGCCATGATCCCATAACGGAGCACCTCAGGGAAGGTGACTCGAAAAACTAATCCCTTAAGTGGCAAAAAGAATTACTTTTGATACAAAGATCATTGAAATTCTTTATACCATCCTAAGGCAATCACAACGATCCTTTGAAAGAGCTCGAAGAAATGGCATACTCGGACTAGGATGGACGATGTGGACTACCTTGTTGAAGACAACGCAATGGATGATTTTTGCTTATCACCGGATATGGAGGGACCCAAAGTAGAATGGCACAATGACGGTGCAAGCTGGGAACAAAATGCAAATGCTAGGAATTTTCCAACCATCATACCTGCCTGAGATTCAGATCTGGTTGGTAACAGGGTATTCCAGATAGCATGTCCGGAAAAGGAAAGTTTGCAACACAAACCAACAAGATGGCGTTGCGAGATTCTCGGGAGATGAACTTGCTAGCAAGCTCCAAAACATGAGCGGGTTCTGCTTCAAGCATGTGAACACGTTGTCCGAGACAAGCGTGACCACGTGGTAGTCTTATAATAAAATACTACCAAGTTCAGGTTGGGAACCATCATTGAGGATAACAAAGTCATTACGCCAGTCCATGGATTAGATCCCAAGCATAGACACATACAAAATGGAGGCGGCCAACCTATCAAACCATAGAGTACTTCGCACATATGCGTGACTAATTTGGGGTGATTCCAAGGGAAACAAAACAAACCTTTCTCAAATTCATGGCGGCAACTTACATCAGATGCACATGAATTAGAGGAAGTCACATCTTTCAACCGGACATATGCTTCATGATCAGGACATGAGGGCAATGCTTATAAAGTTTCCAACACTAGGTTGATGTTTAGTCATGAATCATGGGGGAGACAAAATGTTGCTGACGGGCTCAACAACAACTCATCAGAATTTCCATATCACTGGACTTCCACCATCATGTGAACACGGTGCTAACATTGGTCAGACCAAAGATGTAATGGTGTATGCTCGAGGGATCAACCACGAGTAAGACAACACTATGAACATCGTTGGTTCTGATTTGACTTGATGATAACCCATACTCAAGTCAATGTTTTTACAAGACAATAGATCCAACAACTGATCACGAGGACCAATTGGTGAAGATATCATCTTTCTTCAACACACACACAACACAAAAATATCCCTTCAGGAAGAACCAAATTCGGCAAAGCCTTTTATCTTCCAACTCTCCAAGTTGTTGTTCAACTTAACCAACTAGCTCAGGGGTATCCAACACAGATTCTTGGAGAATGGGTGGTTGGAGGAAAACCAACATGATCACGAACTCAACATAGCGGTCAGGTGACAACCAGGTAATACTTCCGAGAAGATAATCGGAACATCACGAATCACTGATATGATACTAAGCTCGAGATCAATCTTGCTTTTCAGGGCAAGACGATATGATCGATAGAGCAAGGGTTTGGCAAAGTCCTAACTCGTTGATCAAAAAGTGCACCAGGAAATAAGGACTAGGTAGCACAATCTATCTTAGAATGACGATTCAATAACCAACACGCTAAGAATGAGAATATTGTCCATTAACTACCAAGCAATGGAGTTGCTAGGAGTATTGATTTCCCACATCACGACTCACTTGCCGGCATTCCGGTTACAATAACACGAGAACCGAGGAATGAACAATGATGGCAAGAAGTATCACTGCGTCAAGAATTCATAAGAGAAGGTGCAATTCTCATGACACTCTTGACATAAAGATGGTAACGCTCCAAGGTAGAGCGGAGCAAAAGATGGATTGGCATTCTGATCCGCAGAATACAATTGCTTTGACCCAATCCTCGAAGTGGACAGGGTACTGGAGTTTGTTTCTCCTCGTCATTCCAAATAGAATGGCTTGACGGACCACAAGAATAATAGGCATCGACAGCGAATGCACACATACTCTTGAGTATCAAATGATAGACAGAGGTCAGAATACAACTAAAGAGAGACGGTTCAAAAGAACATATATCTTTCTGAGTTGTGGATGCATAGATTAGTATGTCGAACGAGTTCAACATATTTCTTCCGGATAACCCATGCAGAAAGGTAGGGTTGGCAGAGTCACAACATAGAATGGAGAACTCATCAGAAGCACTCTGTCGTGACCTCTTGGTTCAAAAGAACTCCTGCCAAGAATGGCTCATGATAATTGGAAGAAGGATGTACCACGAACCTCGAGGACTATCGCAAAGGTTACTAATATCCTAAGGGAACTAGAAAATACTAACAACACGAAGTAGGGTGAATCTCGGGTTCAAAAACCCAGGAGTAGAATACCTACTACTAATTGGCATCACGGGATGCTTTCGAGAATGGTGGCCAGAATCATCACACCGGAACACAAAACATGGCTAGATTACTAGGTGACTCCCTAAAACGCCTAGGGTCATAATAATAGCTCCAACATCTGTTGAGGCAATAGAGTACCTCAACTCACCGGTAGTGTGATTAATCTGGCCCAAATGGACAGCAGGAACAGGAGGAAGGGGTTTGCAAATGCATCAGACTACTTAGAAACCTGGGATGACTCGGACAACATAACGGCTGTAAATGCTCAAAAAATTTGGAGACATGCTACAAAAATGGTGGCATAGCCACTCAGAATCACAATATCAAGGTTCCAAGACCAATTATGAACACACGGAAGTACTGGAAACTGAACTGCGGCATGAATCCAACAATCCTAGGCAACTACGGTTTAGTAACACGTCATCCTGATAGATAGATGAGAAGGCCTAGTTTCTTAACCCACGTAGAATGAGAAGAGAATGACTCAGATCAGAGGGCATAAGGTAAAGGAGTAAAAAGAGCCTTACGTTCCTTCCACAATCAATTCCCCTACATACCTAAAGCATTTCTAGACACAACTTCGACTGGTATGGCTTGGTAAACCTACAGGCAGTCAGGCTCTGATACCAAAGCTGTCAGGACCCTGATTCCAAGTCACATCGATCTAGCCGGTAACACCTCATATCACTTTGCGGCCTCACGCATGGTATTCCCACGGGTGTCGCCTTACCATGGCCCGGGTCCGTTTGCGCCTTTTGGCTCACGTATATGATAATGTTGCTAGCATCCATATGATAGAGAACCCGGGCCGACATGGCTAGTTGTGAACCCAAAGCGGCACTAACCTATGGGGACAGGCATACATGAATCACATCGAGCATGTCGGTTAGCAGCGTGTGAATCCGGGTTGTAGCACTGAGCTAACAGGACTCCAGGAACCCGGGCTGTAGCAGGCTAGGCAGGACTCCGGATGTCACCGCATGACATTTCCTAGAAGGGACAGACACAGGAACGAAGTGAAACACATGTCGGCCAGTCAAGTGATCTGAGCAGTAGTGCTGGGCTAGTAGGACTCCGGTGAACCGGGCTGTAGCGGACTACTATGGCTCAAGGAAGCACTAGACTACATTTCCCCATAAGAGAGGCTGCCAAGGATAAACAACTAGATTGTCGGATCCCACACATACCAAGCATTTCAATCATACACACAATATGCTCGATATGTGTAAATACAACATGGCATCACAACATAACTCTATGACTCAAAGTATTTATTCATTAGGCTCCGAGGAGCGAGATATTACAAACATGGGTCTTATGACCCAACATACAGAGCATACAAGCAACAAGCACATGCGGAAGCTTAACATGTCTGAGTACGGACATCTACAAATGGAAAAGGTTGAGAAGCCTGACTATCTACCAGATCCTGCCGAGGGCACAAGATCGTAGCTGAGGTATCAAGCTAAACGTCGAAGTCCATGCGAAATTACTAGCGAGACTGAAGTCTCTCTGCAAAACATAAATTAAGCAAACATGAGTACAAATGTACCCAGCAAGACTTACATCAGAACTATCTACATATGCATCAGTATCAGTATAGGGGGTGGTGGAGTTTAACTGCAGCAAGCCAGCTTTGACTCAGTGGCTAACCTGAACTACGATTGCAAGCAACTCTTTTAAGGTGGCGCACACGAGTCCACATATTCACCATTCAATACACCACCATGGATCCGCTCTCATCTCCCTACGAGAAGGCCATCCATAGCACTCACACTTATCTTGCGAGTGTTAGAGTATCCACTTTCACTTGTCTATGAACTGTTATAGGCAACCCAGAAGTCCATTACCGCGGACACGGCTATTCGAATAGATGATGTTAACCCTGCAGGGGTGTACTTCTTCACACATGCTCTCACCACTTACCGCCGTTTACACGACATGTACTCGGCAACCTTCAAGCGGAAGCCCAACGAGGGTGTCGGCCACGGCCTACCTAAACACTCAAGTCTCTAGTCCAGGTTTATCGCCTATCCAGGTTCCATCCGCAGGGAGTCTGGCCGAGGTTTCCACATACGGACACAAACGATGTGAACAGGGTCCCCGGGACACCAAACAGGCGCCCGGTACACCGTGCCACAGTGTATCTCCTGCAACATAGCCCACCCCTAGGGTCAGCGCTACGCACGGCCGCCAACACATAACCTACAAACACCAGAAACTATTCGCAACTGCTGGACAGAGGACAAGGGTGATCAAGAAGCCGAGAGGGTCCATTGGTTTCGGGCCCAATGCGTGGTAGTAACTGTTTCATGGATCACAAACACAGAACACAGTTCCTGAGGATGGTTTCAATAATACAACCCACCATGTACTCCTACATGGCCTCTCACCGCTACCTTTACGAAATCGTGTTCACACACTTAGCTCACACACTGTAGGACATGTTTACACACCTCCGATTCATCCCCGATGAATCAGACCTGACACAACTCTATGCAATAGCATGCATGACAAACAAGAATGAATGAGTAGACACATCAGGGCTCAAACAACTCCTACTCATACTAGTGGGTTTCATCTATTTACTGTGGCAATGACAGGTCATGCAGAGGATAAGGGGCTCAACTACCGCAACAAGTAACAGTTGAGTCGTTGTTGTCCTAATGCAGTAAAAGAGAGCAGGAGCGAGAGAGTGGGATTGTATCGGAATGAACAAAGGAGTTTTGCTTGCCTGGCACTTCTGAAGATAACATTGGGTCTTCATCAGTGTCAACGATCACAGCGTCGGAGCATCGTCTACCGAGAGGGGACAAACACTGGCAACTGAGAAAGAACTCAATCAACACATGACGATATGCAACAATATGATGCATGCTATGACATGGCAATATGAATGTGTTTTGAGGTAATTCAACTAGCAACATGTTAAATGGAGTTGGTTTGAACCCTAGGTTCAAATTCAAACTCCATATGTGAAATTCAAATGCCATTTAATTGATTTGACCTGATCAGCAGGTATAAGTTGATCTAACATACATGAAAGTGGCACATATGGATTCCTTGAATTTTTCTGATAATTTTTCATATATAATTTATTTCATTTGGAGCTACGGTTGATTTTCTATGATTTTTGGAAGTTTTGGACATTTTCTGAATTAAATAAATCATTTCTAATTTATTTAAAATCCAGAAAGCATTACTGCGTCAGCCTGACGTCAGAATGATGTCATCAGGTCAACTGTGGCTGGCCAGGTCAAACCTGACCAGTGGGGCCTACTGGTCAGTGACACAGTGCTAGCTCGAGTCAATGACAGGTGGGACCGGTCAAAGGCCACGTCAGCAAAGTCAACCTGACGTGTGGGCCCGGTGGTTTAGTCTAAGTTAAACAAGGAATAAATCCTGGGGTTAATTAGTGCGTGGGGCCCATCCGTCAATGGCACAGTAATTAGCTAATGGCGTCATTAGTGTTAACTAAGTGTGCCACGTCGGAGTCACCGGAGTTCAGCCGGCGGCGACCAAAACCGTGGCGGCAACTCGCCGGAGTTGCTCGGGTTTCACGTACAGGCTATAGTTTGAGCCGCGGTTGGTCTCTACGGGTAGCTGGTGTTGCAGCGCGTCGCCTGGTGGTAGTAGCCGGGCCTGGAGTGGCCGGAGTCGACGACGGCGTCAAGTCGAGCGGCGGCCGCAGTTCGGGCACCTGCAGGTTTGGCATTGTGGTGCATGGGAGGAGGAGCCGGTGGGTGAAACGTGCTCCTGGGGGTGCACTGAGTGTAGTGACGCGCTCGATTTGGACGGAGGCGTACCAAAATGAAGACGGCGACAAGTTCGGCGCCGGTGAGGTCTCGGTCTCGACGGAAACGAGGGCTGCGATGAGCTAGTGGGCATGGGAGTAGGGAGGATCGATAGAGGAGCTCACCGCGAGTTCAGAGGTGGCCTCGGCGATATCGGGGAGGGGCTGCTGGTGACGAGAGGTCGCCGGAAATCTCGGTGGCCGAACAAAGAGGGCGGCGGCGGTGGCGGTGTTGCAGCGCGTCCGGGGCCTCGTGGCTCATCGAGGAGGTAGAGAACAAAGTGGCGGAGCCTCTGGGCGCGTCGGTGAGGCATGGGGTGGCCGGTGGCCACGGCGGTGCGCGTCGGCGGCGATGGCTACGCTCGGCGGTTGCGCGTAAGAGAAACGGAGGAGGGGGTGAGCGAGGGAGAGTGCGAGGGGTTCCAGGGGCGTGCGTGGCGGCGTTGGAGATGTCCAGGGCGACGAGGGGGCAGCCAGGCAGGCAGCTGCCGGCGTGGCACGCCGCGGCGCCGTGGCTGTCTTCTCCTCAAATGTTTTCAAGATTATTTGGACATTTAAAATAGTTAATAGAATTTAAATGTCCAAATTCAAATACTTATGATTTAATTCAAAAATCCATAATAGCCTCCAAAAATATGAAACCATTTTTGGCAGAGGGTTTAGCCAGGACCAAAGATGGTGGACATTTATGAAGGGCATTTTGGGTTCATTGAAAAGTTTTAAGTTTGAACCTAGTTAATTCCTTTAATGCTAGGGTTTAGGCAATCCCCATTTCAAATTTTAATGGAATTTAATCATGATGCAAGATGATGATGCAAAGACAAGCAAGGGCTGAACTGGGGCTGTGACATAATACTCGCCATCCTTCACTGCATTGGTTCTCTCGGCGCGGCGTAGTCAACTTTTTCAACAAACGACATCCATCAAGGATAGAGATTCAGTGCCTTGCCTTCACCAAGGCACGGCGTAACTGGCGGCCAGCCAGCCATTGGATCAGGGGCTGGCTGACAGTAGGGACGCACATTGCCCATGGCCGCACGCAGCAAGTGCCCCCGTATTATGCGAAAACAAATAATTTCTCCCCCTAACAGGTTTGACCCACCAGCTACATCTTCGCACACAAGGAAGTGCTTCCTTTATTACGCGGAAATAAAAAGTTTCCTCTCTGTGACAGCTGGGGCCCACCAGCTTTATTATGATCCTTTTCATGAAAATATACATTGTACCGAAGATCCTAAATTGTTTTCTTTCTATTCTAACTCAAAAAAGAAGAAATAAAAAACCAGAAAACATCTTCGCACGCAAGGAAGTGCCACCTTATTATGCGAATTTTTTTTTGATTCCCCCTACTAGTTGGGACCCACCAAATTTGTAGGCTCACTTGTGGGCCTACTAAGTTAACGCGTATGCAGGGCTTTGTCAACTTAGTCAATAAACGATTCTAGCTGCACTGACCGTTCGATGTTAATCCAATGGCCAATCCCGTGGCTGGCTGTGCTGCCGCGCAGGCCTCACCGCCTTACCATACTATTACTGTTCAGGCCTTCCCTCTACTCACCCACACCCCCTGTTATTCTACGGAGATGGCAGCCTCAAACCGCAGCCGAAGCAGTCAACGCTCATACTCCCCTCCGTGTGGGCATCCACTGCTGTGTATACCCCGGCTCCGGGTCGTTCCCTTCCTAGGTCACGCCATCGTCCACCACCTTGGTTATCTCAGGAGGTACGGTGTCGTCAACATGGTCAACAAATGATAACCATCAGAAGAGGGCTGTAAGTGGAGAGGCTCACAGCTGGGTCCATGGCCTCATGCAAGGAAGTGCCTCCTTATTACGCGCAAAATAATGATTCCTCCACTTGACACCTCGAACCTACCGAAAGGGCCTCTATATTTTGCAAAAAACATTCCCCCTAATAGCTGGGACCCACCGGCTTTATCTTCGCACGGAAGGAACTGCCTTCTTACCCCTTGACAGCTGGGACCCACCAGGTTGAATCGAAGGTAGCGTTATCTGTCCGGCCGCGAACGTGTACGTACATAGCGGTCGATCGATGTCTCTGTAGCGACGTACCATGGCCGAGTAAGGAGCGGCACATGTTGAAGTAGAGGCGCCGACATAGCATGTCATGAAGTCCTGTCTATATCGTGTACACGTACATACGGCCACGCTGCAAAATAGTAAATACAGCTACGTACATACATATGGGCGGAGTCTCTAACGCTTACAACAACTAATCCTATTCATCGGAAGCCAACCGGCTGGGTCAGAACGGAGAAACTGTGTGATGTTCATGGGGAGGCAACAGAATGCATCGTGTTCATCGGGAGGCAACGGAATACGTCGTGTTCATCGGGAGCCAACCGGCTTGGACAAAACAACCGAAATGAGGTCTGGCGTACCGCAGAACAGAGGAAACGAGCCTTCTGTTCCACCGCGTACGGTCGAAATGGGGTCCTCTTCGTCGGGAAGGGTCTAGCGTACCAAAAAACGGAGGAAACAGACTTGTGTTCGACCGCGTATGGTCGAAACAGGGTCTTGTTGACTAGGAGGGGTGTGGCGTACCACAAAACGGAGGAAACGGGCTTGTGTTGGAGCGCAACAGTCGAAATGGGCGTCCTGTTCATCAGAAGGGGTGTGGCGTACCGCAAAACGGGACTCCACATGCTACTGTTCATCTACACCGTCGACTTCCTCCATGGGCTACTGTTCATCCACCGTCGGCCTCCTCCAGCCTCCAGCCTCCACCTGCGACTGTTCATCCACGGGCTCCTGTTCATCCAGCCTCCACCGCTCCTCCACCGGCTACTGTTCAACCAACCCTCTCCACGGGGTCTTGTTCAACCACCCCTCCACGGGCTACTATTCATCTAGCCCTCCACCGGATACTGTTCCACCAGCCCTCCACGGGGTCGTCCTGTTCATCCAGCCCTCCACGGGGTCCTGTTCATCCAGCGGCAGCAGCCTCTACTACCACGGGGTCCTGTTCATCCACCCCCCACCTGGAATTGTTCATTCAACCCCCAACAACGTTGACTGTTCATCACGGGAAGGAGGTAGCAAGTTCGATTGGCCTCAGTTAGCAGCAGTAGCGAAGGAACCACTCGGGTTCAGTTAATAGCAAGGGATCGATCGGGATTCTGTAACGTAACTAGTGCAATCGCTCGAGTTCCGTTAGAGCCCAACGCCTCGCTCGAGTTCAGTTAGAGCGCAATGCCTCGCACAAACGTGCGTATGTATACGAGAGAAACGCGCAAACCTCCGTGCATCGCTCGGACCCGACCACCCACCGTGACCGGGAACTCCCCAATATTTTCCTTGCCCTTGCTTCTACCATGTTTTTTTCCATCATGGACGGCCCAAAGAATGTCATGTAGCTGCATCTCCGGCCCGCCTAGGATGAAAAGCCCATTTTCTGTCATGATTTTTTGTCATAGAAGTATGAGCCCGCCACATCTATGATGATACTGGGTTTTGTCACAAGTATTGTCATAGAAGTGTCATAAGAACGACAGAAAGAAAAATCGTTCGGTCCAAAATGTCACGGATGTGTCTTCTTTTTGTAGTGTTACTAGCATAATGAATCACATTCGGTTTCTTATCAACTCTTTGTCCTAGAACAGGACCAACAACATAATCACTAGCATCACACATAATTTCAAAAGGGAAGTTCCAAACAGGTGGTTCAACAATAGGTGCCGAAATTAAGGCTTTCTTGAGTGTTTCAAAGGCTTCTAAACAATCATCATCAAAAACAAAAGGAATATCATTTTTCAAAAGATTGGTAAGAGGCCTAGAAATATTCGAAAAGTCTTTGATAAATCTCCTATAGAAACCCACATGACCTAAGGAACTATGGATACCTTTTATATCTTTAGGACATGGCATTTTCTCAATTGCATCAACCTTAGCTTTGTCCACTTCAATACCTCTTTCAGAAATTTTATGACCCAAGACAATGCCTTCATTAACCATAAAGTGGCACTTCTCCCAATTCAAGATAAGATTTGTTTGTTCACATCTCTACAAAACTCGATCAAGATTGCTTAAACAATCATCAAAAGACTTCCCATAAACAGAGAAGTCGCCCATGAAAACCTCAACAATCTTTTCACAGAAGTTAGAGAATATAGCGGTCATACATCTTTGAAAGTTAGTAGCTGCATTACAAAGACCAAAAGGCATACGTCTATAAGCATATGTTCCAAAGGAACACATAAAAGTGGTCTTTTCTTGATTAGGTTGAGAGACAGGTATTTGTGAAAAACCAGAATATCCATCAAGGAAGCAAAAATGTGTGTGCTTAGATAATCTTTGAAGCATTTGATCAATAAAAGGCAGAGGGTAATGATCTTCCCTAGTTGCTTTGTTTAATTTTCTAAAATCAATTACCATTCTATAGCCTGTAACAATTCTTTGTGGAATAAGTTCATTCTTATCATTCGAAACAACAGTTATACATCCTTTCTTAGGGACACAATGAACAAGACTTACCCATCTACTATGAGCTATGGGATAGATTATACCTGCTTCCAGAAGTTTTATGATTTCCGTTCTTACCACTTCCTTCATCTTTGGATTTAATCGATGTTGGTGATCAACAACGGGTTTAGCATCTGTCGGATCACGGGTTCCGGTAAAACCCTAGAGGTTCGAGCACTAGGGTGCACGCGAATGTTTTCTCCCTATCGATCCACGCCCTAGCTCTCTAAGATCTCGCGGATGAACTCCATGAACTTGCAACACAAAGACACAAGATTTATACTGGTTCGGGCCATCGTTGTGGTGTAATACCCTACTCCAGTGTGGTGGAGGTGGATTGCCTCTTGGGCTGATGATGAACAGTACAAGGGGAAGAACAGCCTCCTGAGGTTGAGATGTTCTTGTGCTTGGCGAACTTGTGTGGGTGAGATGCCTCTGAATGAGTTCTCCCTTTTTTTGCCCTTTTCCCCCTACTGTGGTGGCCAATTCTACTTATATAGGCCCTGGTCCTCTCCCCAAATATTGAGCGGGAAGGGAGCCAACAACGGCCAATTTGAGAGGGGACAACTAGTACAGCTTATCCTGACAAAATTAGTCTTTGCCTGCAAAAGGCTCTGGTGGTGACGCCGTCTTGGGCTCCATGGTGACCTCCATTTTGCCGTCCTACTGGTCTCGGTCTCATTGCACCGATATGGAAACCTTTGCTTGATGCCTCGCTACTCCGCGCCTGCGCTTGCCCCCTTGGCACCAAAGAGGAAGCAAGGACACTGCGCGCTGGTGCCCGCCTGGTCTCGATCGTCATGGCTCGCGTCACGAGGACCTCGCGAGGTTTGCCTTGCCTTGATCTCTCTGCCCCTCGTGAGCCTGCCCGGCGAGGCCGCTCCTGAGGAGGTCTTGCGTCGTCCGCCTCGCGAGGCTTGGCCCCTCACGAGGGTCTTGAATACCTCATCGATGAAGATGGGTTGTACAGACCTGCTAGCTCAGCCACGCCGTGGGCCGCAGGCAGGCAAGTCTAGGGACTCCCGTTCCGAAAACACCGACAGTAGTCCCTGGGCCCAAGGCAAGCTCGGGCTTGGCTTCAAGGCGAAGCCAAAGGTCAAGTGCGGAGCACCGTGGGCCCCAAAAGCCTGCGGCCTCGGTTGACGTGTGGCGGTTGATTGGTGATGTCTACTACACAACCTTCTTCTTGTAGATGTTGTTGGGCCTCCAAGTGCAGAGGTTTGTAGGACAGTAGCAAATTTCCCTCAAGTGGATGACCTAAGGTTTATCAATCCGTAGGAGGCGTAGGATGAAGATGGTCTCTCTCAAGCAACCCTGCAACCAAATAACAAAGAGTCTCTTGTGTCCCCAACACACCCAATACAATGGTAAATTGTATAGGTGCACTAGTTCAGCGAAGAGATGGTGATAGAAGTGGTATATGGACAGTAGATAATAGTTTTTGTAATCTGAAAATATAAAAACAGCAAGGTAGCAAGTGATAAAAGTGAGTGTAAACGGTATTGCAATGCGTGGAAATAAGGCCTAGGGTTCATACTTTCACTAGTGCAAATTCCCTCAACAATAATAAGATAATTGGATCACATAACTATCCCTCAACATGCAACAAAGAGTCACTCCAAAGTCACTAATAGCGGAGAACAAACGAAGAGATTATGGTAGGGTACGAAACCACCTCATAGTTATTCTTTCCAATCAATCCATTGGGCTATTCCTGTAAGTGTCACAAACAGCCCTAAAGTTCGTACTAGAATAACAGCTTAAGACACAAAACAATCAAAACCCTAATGTCACCTAGATACTCCAATGTCACCTCAAGTATCCGTGGGTATGATTATACGATATGCATCACACAATCTCAGATTCATCTATTCAACCAACAAATAGAACCTCAAAGAGTGCCCCCAAAGTTTCTACCGGAGAATCACGACGAAAACGTGTGCCAACCCCTATGCATAGGTTCACAGGCGGAACCCGCAAGTTGATCACCAAAACATACATCAAGTGAATCACGTGGTATCCCATTGTCACCACAGATACACATGGCAAGACATACATCAAGTGTTCTCAAATCTTTAAAGACTCAATCTGATAAGATAACTTCAAAGGGGAAACTCAATTCATTACAAGAGAGTAGAGTGGGGAAGAAACATCATAGGATCCAACTATAATAGCAAAGCTCGTGCTACATCAAGATCGTATCACCTCAAGAACACGAGAGAGAGAGAGAGAGAGAGAGAGAGAGAGAGAGAGATCAAACACATAGCTACTGGTACATACCCTCAGCCCCAAGGGAGAACTACTCCCTCCTCGTCCTGGAGAGCACCAGGATGATGAAGATGGCCACCGGAGAGGGATTCCCCCTCCGGCAGGGTGCCGGAACGGCCCTAGTGTAACACCCTCGATGCGACTATAGCTCCCACGTGTCGAGGCACGACTTAGAGACATAATCGCATTGAAGGCATATGTCGCAAGTTAGGCAGTCTTCACAAACATCCCATGTAATGTAATAATAAAAGGGGAGATAACATAGTTGGCTTACACTCGCCACATCAATCAAGTGCATAAGTAACATTACATCATCCAAACACTCATGGCCCGACTACGGCGCCAAAATAAAAGAGAACCCAACATGCGACAACGGTCCCAATCACCCCCAACTAGGCGCCACTACTGATCATCGGGAAAGGAAACATAGTATCGTTGAGAGTCTTCGTCAAACTCCCACTTTAACTCGTACGCGTCTCCTGGAGCGGAATCATCAGGCCCTGCATCTGGTGTAATAGTAATCTGTGAGCCACGGGGACTCAACAATCTCGCACCCTCGCGATCAAGACTATTTAAGCTTATAGGAATGGCAAGGTAAAATATGAGTGGAGCAGCAGCAAGCGACTAGCAAGTATGGTGGCTAACTTATTCGCAAAAGAGAGCGAGAAGAGGAGGCAAAGCACGAGCGAGAAGCTAGAGAACAACCTGCGCAAACATTACTCCAACACCGTGTCCACTTCCCGGACTCCGCCGAGAAGAGGCCATCACGGTAACACACTTAGTTGGTTCATTTTAATTAATTAAGGTTCAAGTTGTCTACAACCGGACATTAACAAATTCCCATATCCCCATAACCGTGGGCACGACTTTCGAAAGTTCAATCCCTGCAGGGGAGTCCCAACTTAGCCCATGACAAGCTCTCATGGTCAACGAAGGAATAAACCTCCTCCCAAGATGTTCCGATCAGACTCGGTATCTCGGTAACTCAAGACATTTCGACACGTTAAAACAAGACCAGCAACACCGCCCGAATGTGCCGACAAATCCCGATAGGAGCTGCACATATCTCTTTCTTAGGGCACACTCAGATGAGACATCCTACGAGTAAAACCAACCCTCAAGTTGCCTCGAGGTGGCCCCGCAGTCTACTCGGTCGGACCAACACTCAGAGGAGCACTGGCCCCGGGAGGGGGGGGTTAAAATAAGATGACCCTCGGGCTCCGGAAACCCGAGGGAAAAAGAGGCTAGGTGGCAAATGGTAATACCAAGGTTGGGCATTGCCGGAAAAGCTTTAATCAAGGCGAAATATCAAGGGGTTCCCATTATAACCCAACCGCGTAAGGAACGCAAAATCCGGGAACATAACACCGATATGACGGAAACTAGGGCGGCAAGAGTGGAACAAAACACTAGACGAGAGGCCGAGCCTTCCACCTTTACCAAGTATATAGATGCATTAAGATAACATAGCAATATAATGATATCCCAACAAGTAAATAAAAGATGTTCCAACAAGGAACGGCCTCCAATCTTCACCTGCAACTAGCAATGCTATAATAGGGGCTGAGCAAAGCGGTAACATAGCCAATCAACGGACTGCTAGGACATGGTGGGTTAGAGGTTTGACATGGCAATTGGGAGGCTGACTAGCAAAAGTTAGGCATCATAGCATTGGCATAGAAAAAGAGCGAGCAAACTAGCATAGCAAAGATAGTAGTGATTTCGAGGGTATGATCATCTTGCCTGCACAGTTGTCAGAGTTGATTGGATCCTCAAAAGCAAACTCAACGGGCTCCTCATTAGCGAACTCATCTCCCGGCTCTACCCAACAAGACAAACAAGCAACAAGGATACAATCAACCACGTGCAAGACCAAGCAATATGATGAAATGATGATATGCTATGCGGGATGCGATGCGGGAAGCAAAAATGCAAGATATGGCAGGAAATGCATGAACCTGGCCTCAACTTGGAATTCCAAGGGTGCCACTGGAAAGATGAGATGAAACCGCTTGAAAACGATATAAAGAACGCCGGAATCGGAGTTACGGTTTGGAAATGGCAAGCGTTTCAAAAACGACACCGGTCTGCGATTTACAGCAAGTAGGCATCTAAATGCAATGAGATGAACATGCTACAGCCACCAAACATGGCATCAAAATACATGGCAGGGATGCACACAAGATGCTTAACAAAAGTCTAGCACTGAGCTACGGCCAAATCATCCATTAATAGGTTCGAACAAGCATGGCAAAAACGCATGGCAAATGGTAAACGCAAATGGCAAATGGTAAACGCAAATGGAATTTCAGATCATATAGCCCTCTTCGGAGCATCAAAACAACATGCTACAGGACCTGAACATGTCAAAGAAAGACATGGCATGGAGCTACTCAACAAGCTTAACAAAAGTCCCTTAGTGAACTTGAGCCAAAAGGGATCACAAAATATACTAACAAGCACACGAACATAGCAAAAACATAATCAGTTTTCAGACTTAGTGAAAACTGGGACATGCTGAAACATAATTCACGAAGGCATGTTTACGAGCTCAATGCACTCACCACGGTTCAAGTCATGGCAAGACAAGCATACACCCATAAAGAAGGCACAAATCACAAGCTAGACATGGCAAGAACAATATCATAGCATGCACGAATCAATTATAATAACATCGGCAAAATCGCAAACAAGTTGACGATCTGCCCAGATTCACAACGAAGCAAAAGTAGAGCTCGATTGACTCAAGCTAGGGTGCTCCATAATTGCAAACAAAGAAATGGATGGATAAAGCATAATAAGATTAACAAAACTCCTTTACTGATCATCCTCAAAAGAGGCACGGATCACTAGGAAATAGCATGAACATATGGCATCATGAACTAAACAATCCCAGGACTTAGTGAAATCTCTAAGTCCCTGAAAACAGATTTACCGGGTGCCTCACTTTGCAAGCTTGTACAAGTCACCACACACATCCTAAAAATGCATGGGTTGCATCTCTGGAAAGATAACAAGATGCTTAACAAAACATATGAAGGACTCACAGGCATATCATGCACACATTAATCATGGAAAAAATGACAAAAGTCTAAGATGAACTAGCAGATCTGACAATTAACTCACGAAGCCTCCTTCTAACAGCATTTAGGGCATCAAGATGAGCTCAAATGAAAATGATGCAATGGAATGAAATGATGTGCTCGTAGAGACGAACATTTTGATATACTATATGTCCAAAACGGAGCTACGCATGCGAAGATATAGCCGGTCAAAGTTAGCACAAAAATTAGGGTTCGGAGGAGAAAAGTCAACCGTCAAATTTCAGATCTCAGATCTGCACGCTTCCCGAGGCTCGCCGGCGTGCACTGTTCACTGGAGCACGGAAGTCGAGGTTCGTCAGAGAGGAAGAAGACCGGGGTGGCGCCGGGAAGGTCGGAGGAGGCCGGAGCGGCCGGACGGAGGAGGAGGCGGCGGCCGGCGCGGTAGCGCGCGGCGGCCGGGTGGTGGCCCGCGGCGGCGGCGGCGTCGGTGGCCTGCGGCGGCGGCGCCCACCGGAGCTGAGGGAGGCGGCGGCGACCGAGGCGAGGAGGCGCGGGGGCCCAATCTGGGCCTCCCGGGCCGCGGCGGCGGCGAGGTGGCGATGCCACGTGGCGGCGAGCCACTGGCTGCGGGCGGCGGCGGGCGGCGGGGCGGACACGTCCGGCGCGGGTCGGACACGTCCGGCGTGGCGGAGAGGGATTTAGGGTTTCGGGGAGAGGGAGAGATCCGAAATTCAGGGGGGGTCCTATTTATAGGCATAAGTGGAGCTTGGAGAGTCCAAATGAGGTGTGGTTTTCGGCCACGCGATCGTGATCGAACGCTCTAGGTGATGGAGCAGAGTTTGGAGGGTTTTGGGCCAAATTGGAGGGGTGTTGGCCTGCAACACACACGAGGCCTTTTCGGTCCCTCGTTTAACCGTTGGGGTACCAAACGAAGTCCAAATGGTACGAAACTTGACAGGCGGTCTACCGGTAGTAAACCAAGGCCGCTTGGCAAATTTCGGTCCAATCCGGAAATGTTTAATCCCCACACACGAAAGAAAGCTAGAAATGGCCACCGGATGAGAACGAAGCGCCGGAATGCAAAATGGACAACGGGGAAAATGCTCGAATGCATGAGACGAACACGTATGCAAATGCAATGCACATGATGACATGATATGAGATGCATGACAATGATGACAACACACAGAGACAAAGACCCGAACCCGAGAAAATAAATATAACTTAACGTCGGAAACGGCAAGAGTTGGAGTACAAATTGGGAAAATTACATCCGGGGTGTTACAACACTCCACCACTACGAAAGGATCTCGTCCCGAGATCTAGGACTGAAAGAACTCCGGGTACTCAAAACGGAGATGATCCTCGCGTTCCCAGGTAGCTTCATGGTCGGAATGGTGTGACCACATGACTTTGAGAAATTTGATTGACTTGTTGCGAGTCTTGCGTTCAGTCTCTTCAAGAATAGCAACTGGGTGCTCACGATAAGAGAGATCTTCTTGGAGCTCAATGTCCTCGAAGTTGGCAGTGCGGTCAGGAGTCTTGAAGCACTTTCGAAGCTGAGAGACATGGAACACGTCATGAACATTTGCAAAGTTTGAAGGAAGCTCGAGTTGATAGGCGAGGTTGCCTCTCTTGCTGACAATCTTAAAAGGTCCCACGGATCTGGGGGCAAGCTTCCCTTTGATACCGAAGCGACGAGTACCTTTCATAGGAGAGACACGGAGGTAAACATGATCTCCGATCTCAAAAGCCAAATCATGGCGCTTACTATCATAGTAGCTGTTCTGGCGGGATTGGGCTGCTTTGAGGTTATCACGAATGACTTTGCACATTTCTTCTGCTTCTGTGATTAAGTCATTACCCAAAAGCTGACGTTCACCGGTTTCAGACCAGTTGAGAGGGGTACGGCACTTCCTGCCATACAGAATTTCAAATGGGGCCTTGCCCGAACTTGCTTGAAAACTGTTGTTGTAGGAGAATTCAGCATAAGGAAGACAATCCTCCCACTTCATGCCGAAGGAGATCACACAAGCCCTGAGCATATCTTCAAGAATCTGGTTGACACGCTCGACTTGACCGCTTGTTTGAGGATGGAAAGCTGTGCTGAAGCGGATGTTCGTGCCCATGGCCTTCTGAAAAGAATCCCAAAACTTCAAGGTAAAGATGCTGCCACGGTCTAAAGAGATCACTTGAGTAATACCGTGCAGAGAGACAATACGAGAGGTATAAAGTTCCGCCAATTGAGCTGCAGTGATTGACTCTTTGATAGGCAGAAAATGAGCCACTTTGGTGAGCTTGTCGATGACAACGAATATAGCATCATTGCCATGCTTGGACATTGGAAACCCAGTCACAAAGTCCATTTCAATGTGGTCAAACTTCCATTCTGGAATGGCAAGAGGTTGGAGGAGACCTGCTGGCCTTTGGTGTTCTGCCTTCACTCTTCTGCAGAGATCACATTCATTCGAGTCCACCAATAAGCTTGCTTAAGGTCCTGATACATCTTCGTGCTCCCAGGGTGGATGGAGAGGAGAGAATTGTGAGCCTCGTTCATGATCACTTTACGAAGTTCACCTTTGGGCACAACAATACGATCCTCGAAGAAGAGAGTGTCCTTGACATCAAGGCAGTAGAACTTGTACTTGGACTGACTCTTGGCAATCCCAATCTTCACCTTTTTCACCATAGCATCAAAAAGTTGAGCTTGGCGAATCTGGTCTTCTAAGGTAGGAGAGACTTGAAGGTTGGCGAGGAAACCTTGAGGAACAACTTGCATATTAAGTTTGCGGAAAGCTTCACAAAGCTCGGGTTGATAGGGCTTGAGAATCAGACTGTTGCAGTAGGCCTTTCTGCTAAAAGCGTCAGCAATCACATTGGCCTTGTCTGGAGTATACTCGATACTCGGATTATACTCTTGAATCATTTCGACCCATCGAGTTTGCCTGAGGTTGAGATTAGGCTGAGTGAAGATGTACTTGAGACTCTTGTGATCAGTGAAAGTGTCCACTTTTCTTCCCAATAGAAGATGTCTCCAAGTCAAAAGAGCATGCACAACTGCCGCCAACTCGAGATCATGAGTGGGGTAGTTCTTCTCATTAGGGTTCAACTGGCGAGATGTATAAGCAACCACTTTCTTCTCTTGCATCAATACTGCTCCAAGACCTTGGAGAGAGGCATCACAAAAGACCTCGTACGGCTTGGATTCATCAGGTGGAGTCAGAACTGGAGCAGTGATCAATTTCTCTTTCAAAGTGTTGAAAGCAATATCACACTCTGGAGACCAAACGTACTTGATGTGCTTCTGAAGAAGATTAGAGAGAGGCTTCGCGATCTTAGAAAAGTTTTCAATGAATCTTCGGCAATAGCTTGCGAGACCGAGAAAACTGCGGAGTTGCTTCACGTTCTGAGGAGGTTCCCAATTCACAATTGCAGACACCTTCTCAGGATTCACGGCAATGCCCTTGGTAGAGATGATATGACCAAGATAAAGAACCTCATCGAGCCAAAATTCACACTTGGAGAACTTGGCGTAGAACTGATGTTCTCTGAGCTTATCGAGAACCAAATGCAAATGCTTGGCATGATCTTCCTTGTTCTTCGAGAAAACCAGAATGTCGTCGAGATAGACCAAAACGAAGTCATTGGTGTAGGCGTTGAAGATGAAGTTCATCATGCGAGAGAACGTCGAAGGAGCGTTGGCGAGGCCAAAAGACATGACAGTATATTCATATGAACCAAAGCTTGTTCTGAATGCTGTCTTGGGAATATCTTCTTCACGAATGCGAATCTGGTGATAACCCATACAGAGATCATGCTTGGAGAATACTTGGGCACCTTTGAGTTTTTCGAACAGCTCATTGATGTTGGGAAGTGGGTATTTGTTCTTCATGGTCTTCTTGTTCACTGGACGGTAATCAACACAAAGTCGGTCCCTTCCATCCTTCTTCTTCACAAAAAGAACGCCACAACCCCACGGAGAAGAACTAGGCCGGATAAGACCCATTTTCTCTTGCATATCAAATTGCTTCTTCAGCTCCTTCAACTCTTCAGGTCCGAGCTTGTAAGGACGTTTGCACACAGGTTCCGTACCAGGCTCAAGATCAATAACGAATTCAACTGGCCGGTGCGGAGGCATTCCTGGAAGCTCTTCTGGAAAGACGTCTTGATATTCGCAAACGACTGGAATTTGAGAGATGGCATCCAATTCACCCTTCTCATTGAGAGAAAACAGACGGATAGTATCATCACGAGCGGCAAAGACAATTACATCCTCAGACGAATGAGTCAATTGAATCTGCCTGGCTGCACAATCAAGCTGAGCCTTGTGCTTAGAAAGCCAATCCATCCCGAGAATAAGATCAATATCCGAGTTACCAAGAACCACCGGAGAAGAGAGAAACTTGTAATCACCCAATGTGATAGAGATATCGGGAGCAACCAAACTGGAAGTCAAAAGCTTGCCGGGAGAAACAACTTGCATGACTTTGGGCATAATCTCGGTATCAACATTGTGCTTCGATGCAAAAGGGCATGACAAAAAGGAATGCGATGCACCAGTGTAAAAAGAACTCTTGCAGGAATATCATTAACAGGAAGGTTACCCATGATGACATGAGAAGAATCCTCTGCCTGAGCTGCATTCATCAAATTGATCTTGGCGTGCTTGGGGTTGTGCTTGAGCACAGCTGTACTTGCCGATCTGACAGGAGGAGGAGGAGGAAGACGCCTCTGGTTGAGACACTTGTTGGCATAGTGACCCTTCTGTTGGCACTTGTTGCACGTGACCTCTGAAAGCGGACGGTGATACGGAGCACTCGATCTTGGAGCTTGAGACAAAGTCTTGTTCTGAAAGCCAGGGTTGGGTGGGTGGGAAGAACCACTGCCACCTTTGCTCTTCTGCTGATACGGCTGACGGAACGGAGGAGGAGGAAGCCAAAACTTCTGCTGCTTGGCCACTTGAGTAGAGGAAGAAGGAGTAACATCTCTGACTCGCTTCTTGGAAGCATCACACCTCAACTGAGCAGCCTCTTGCTTCAGTGCCATGTTGTAGAACTCATCGTACCTCAAGGGATCAAAGAGGACAAGAGCGAGCTGAATTTCTTCTCTGAGACCACCCCTGAACTGATATATCATGCTCTTCTCATCAGGCACGTCCTGCTTGGCAAAGCAGGCAAGCTTCTGGAACAACTTGTTGTAGTCATAGACAGACAAAGAGCCTTGCTTCAGATTGCGGAATTCCTCACGCTTTCTTTCAACCATGCTCTGCGGAATATGATGAGCTCGGAAATCTCGACAGAAATCATCCCAAGTGATAACACGTCCACCTCTGGAGTCCTTGTACTGTTGGAACCATTCTGCAGCTTGATCTTTGAGTTGGAAGGAAGCAAACTTGACAAAGTCCTCAGGCCTGACGTTACTGCACTCGAAATGCTTACACAGATCCACAAGCCAATCGTCAGCATCGGTTGCCTCAACACAATGGCTGAAAGTCTTTGGCCCATTAGCAAGGAACTGGTTGAGTGTAGCAAAGTGACTCTGATTGCTGCCTTGATTCCCGTGACTGCCTTGGTTGCGCTCTTGAAGAATTTGCATGATCAGCTGTGTGTTTGCATTGGTTGCGGCCATCACAGCTTGCCATGCCTCTGGAGGAGGTGGAGGTGGTGGCGGATCAGAATTCGGAGTCGTGCGCGTTGGAGGAGCCATCCTGAAGAGGTTGACCACCATTAGCACATTGAAAGATAATGATTGAAGCTGAATCCAACGGAATGGAAATTGCAACATATAGTCTTCACATCCGAACAAAATGAACGAATGCATTCCTCTTGAAATGGTCACATATCCATAAATTGAGAAGCCACGTAGAATTAAGGTAGGGAAATAAATCAACAAGGTACGGATCAAGAACGAATAATCGGTAAGAAATCCCAATCTCAAACAAATATCCGTGGAAGAAAAACTAGAGCTACTTGAATTCCCACCTATGAAACTTCCGAACCTTTCCGGTTATGTAATCAGGTGTTGGGGATACAGGGGAAGCATAATATCTCACCCAAACTAGCAAATCCTACATCCAGCTGTATCCATCCTTCAACGCATAACCAAGAAACCTTCGGAAACCATCTACCTCAACCTTCGAAAAGCATCCGTTATACAAGTTATGGCGATACTCCCGAACTCCCGCCCCAGTACTGGGTGGCGTCGAGGTTATCTCACCAACGAACTTCATAAAAGAGATTTTCGATGTCGGCGTACTAGACTCAGGTATTCCAGAACTGCAACGATAAAATTATGATGACAACACCTCAGAGCTCAACTCCCCAGGACACTTCCACTAAACCCCTGATAGGAGGCACCAAGTCAATGTTCTCATCATAAAACCATCAGAACGATTCCAAGATACCCGCGTGATCCTAAAATTTTTTTAGTGAAATTTGAGAAGAGAAGAGTCAAAACTCTACGTCAGGATGCCTTACCAGAGCGATGAGGAGACTGGGAAGTAAAAAGAATTCCTAAACTCTCCGATATATAATTCCTAAATGACTCAAAACATTTTTCTAGACACGACTCGGCAGCTAAAAACGATCAAGCAATGGGGCTCCTAAGGTCGGGGAAGGCTCTGATTACCAACTTGTAACACCCTCGATGCGACTATAGCTCCCACGTGTCGAGGCACGACTTAGAGACATAATCGCATTGAAGGCATATGTCGCAAGTTAGGCAGTCTTCACAAACATCCCATGTAATGTAATAATAAAAGGGGAGATAACATAGTTGGCTTACACTCGCCACGTCAATCAAGTGCATAAGTAACATTACATCATCCAAACACTCATGGCCCGACTACGGCGCCAAAATAAAAGAGAACCCAACATGCGACAACGGTCCCAATCACCCCCAACTAGGCGCCACTACTGATCATCGGGAAAGGAAACATAGTATCGTTGAGAGTCTTCGTCAAACTCCCACTTTAACTCGTACGCGTCTCCTGGAGCGGAATCATCAGGCCCTGCATCTGGTGTAATAGTAATCTGTGAGCCACGGGGACTCAACAATCTCGCACCCTCGCGATCAAGACTATTTAAGCTTATAGGAATGGCAAGGTAAAATATGAGTGGAGCAGCAGCAAGCGACTAGCAAGTATGGTGGCTAACTTATTCGCAAAAGAGAGCGAGAAGAGGAGGCAAAGCACGAGCGAGAAGCTAGAGAACAACCTGCGCAAACATTACTCCAACACCGTGTCCACTTCCCGGACTCGGCCGAGAAGAGGCCATCACGGTAACACACTTAGTTGGTTCATTTTAATTAATTAAGGTTCAAGTTGTCTACAACCGGACATTAACAAATTCCCATCTGCCCATAACCGCGGGCACGGCTTTCAAAAGTTCAATCCCTGCAGGGGAGTCCCAACTTAGCCCATGACAAGCTCTCACGGTCAACGAAGGAATAAACCTTCTCCCAAGATGTTCCGATCAGACTCGGTATCTCGGTAACTCAAGACATTTCGACAGGTTAAAACAAGACCAGCAACACCGCCCGAATGTGCCGACAAATCCCGATAGGAGCTGCAAATATCTCTTTATCAGGGCACACTCAGATGAGACATCCCACGAGTAAAACCAACCCTCAAGTTGCCCCGAGGTGACCCCGCAGTCTACTCGGTCGGACCAACACTCAGACGAGCACTGGCCCGGGGGGGTTAAATTAAGATGACCCTTGGGCTCCGGAAACCCGAGGGAAAAAGAGGCTAGGTGGAAAATGGTAAGACCAAGGTTGGGCATTGCTGGAAAAGCTTTAATCAAGGAGAAATATCAAGGGGTTCCCATTATAACCCAACCGCATAAGGAACGCAAAATCCGGGAACATAACACCGATATGACGGAAACTAGGGTGGCAAGAGTGGAACAAAACACTAGACGAGAGGCTGAGCCTTCCACCCTTTACCAAGTATATAGATGCATTAAGATAACATAGCAATATAATGATATCTCAACAAGTAAATAAAAGATGTTCCAACAAGGAACGGCCTCCAATCTTCACCTGCAACTAGCAATGCTATAAGAGGGGCTGAGCAAAGCGGTAACATAGCCAATCAACGGTTTGCTAGGACATGGTGGGTTAGAGGTTTGAAATGGCAATTGGGAGGCTGACAAGCAAAAGGTAGGCATTGTAGCATTGGCATAGCAAAAGAGCGAGCAAACTAGCATAGCAAAGATAGTAGTGATTTCGAGGGTATGATCATCTTGCCTGCACAGTTGTCAGAGTTGACTGGATCCTCAAAAGCAAACTCAACGGGCTCCTCGTTAGCGAACTCGTCTCCCGGCTCAACGCAACAAGACAAACAAGCAACAAGGATACAATCAACCACGTGCAAGACCAAGCAATATGATGAAATGATGATATGCTATGCGGGATGCGATGCGGGAAGCAAAAATGCAAGATATGGCAGGAAATGCATGAACCTAGCCTCAACTTGGAATTCCAAGGGTGCCACTGGAAAGATGAGATGAAATCTCTTGAAAACGATATAAAGAACGCCGGAATCGGAGTTACAGTTTGGAAATGGCAAGCGTTTCAAAAACGACACCGGTCTGCGATTTACAGCAAGTAGGCATCTAAATGCAATGAGATGAACATGCTACAGCCACCAAACATGACATCAAAATACATGGCAGGGATGCACACAAGATGCTTAACAAAAGTCTAGCACTGAGCTACGGCCAAATCATCCATTAACAGGTTCGAACAAGCATGGCAAAAACGCAAATGGTAAACAGATATCAGACTTAGTGAAATTAACACTTGTCTGGAATTTCAGATCATATAGCCCTCTTCGGAGCATCAAAACAACATGCTACAGGACCTGAACATGTCAAAGAAAGACATGGCATGGAGCTACTCAACAAGCTTAACAAAAGTCCCTTAGTGACCTTGAGCCAAAAGGGATCACAAAATATACTAACAAGCACACGAATATAGCAAAAACATAATCAGTTTTCAGACTTTGTGAAAACTGGGACATGCTGAAACATAATTCACGAAGGCATGTTTACGAGCTCGATGCACTCACCACGGTGCAAGTCATGGCAAAACAAGCATACACCCATAAAGAAGGCACAAATCACAAGCTAGACATGGCAAGAACAGTATCATAGCATGCACGGATCAATTATAATAACATCGGCAAAATCGCAAACAAGTTGACGATCTGCCCAGATTCACAACGAAGCAAAAGTAGAGCTTGATTGACTCAAGCTAGGGTGCTCCATAATTGAAAACAAAGACATGGATGGATAAAGCATAATAAGATTAACAAAACTCCTTTACTGATCATCCTCAAAAGAGGCACGGATCACTAGGAAATAGCATGAACATATGGCATCATGAACTAAACAATCCCAGGACTTAGTGAAATCTCTAAGTCCCTGAAAACAGATTTACCGGGTGCCTCACTTTGCAAGCTTGCACAAGTCACCACACACATCCTAAAAATGCATGGGTTGCACCTCTGGAAAGATAACAAGATGCTTAACAAAACATATGAAGGACTCACAGGCATATCATGCACACATTAATCATGGAAAAAATGACAAAAGTCTAAGATGAACTAGCAGATCTGACAATTAACTCACGAAGCCTCCTTCTAACAGCATTTCGGGCATCAAGATGAGCTCAAATGAAAATGATGCAATGGAATGTAATGATGTGCTCGTAGAGACGAACATTTTGATATACTATATGTCAAAAACGGAGCTACGGATGCGAAGATATAGCCGGTCAAAGTTAGCACAAAAATTAGGGTTCGGAGGAGAAAAGTCAACCGTCAAATTTCAGATCTCAGATCTACACGCTTCCCGAGGCTCGCCGGCACGCACTGTTCACTGGAGCACGGAAGTCGAGGTTCGTCGGAGAGGAAGAAGACCGGGGCGGCGCCGGGGAGGTCGGAGGAGGCCGGAGCGGCCGGACGGAGGAGGAGGCGGCGGCC